>NC_063202.1:9373859-9391359 GCF_017589495.1 Alosa alosa
GCTGCACAACCCGCCGCCGGGCGCCGTGCCCCTCAGCCCCGGCGGCTCCACGCTGGTGTGCGCCAGCTGCCACTCCTCACTCATGCAGCAGTGGCAGGGCTTCCAGCTGGCTGACGTGCCTGTGCTCCAGCGGCTGTACGTGGTGCCCCTCAACGCGGCCGCCCCGACCGGTCACCTCTCTCCCACACAGGCCCACACGGGAGGGGAGGATGCCAGGCATGGGCCCAAGGCGCAGCAGCACCCTCACCACCATCACTCTTTGGCACCTGGTCAGTCAGCGTCCACCTCCACCTCTGCCCACGGGGCCACCAGGGAGGCGTGCTACTTGTGTGGCCAGGACTGCGGGCGCGAGGTCAAGGTGGCCTATGCTCGGGCCGGGGAGGGCAAAGCCCGAGGCTCCATGTACTTCCCCTTCATCAACCTGCTCCCGTGCCCACCCAACGCCCGCGGCGTGCGGGACGGACGCGTCCACTGCTGTGCCACCTGCCACGGCATCCTGGAGGACATCTGGGCCGCCTACCGGCTCTGCCTGAGCGAGGAGCTCATATCATCGGTCAACACCTTCCTGGGGAGATACCACCAGGCCCTCAACGCCTGCGGCGGTGGCAGCGGCAGCTCCTCTGGCGGGGCTAACCCAGGGTCTCGCCCTCTGGCGCTGCCCTCTGCTGCCGCTGCCCCTGCTGGGCTGCCCCCTGGTGGTGGCGGGGGGGCCCACGCCTCCGTCTGCTACCTGTGCGGGTCCGAGCTGGGCAGCAGCGCAGCCGAGCGACAGATCCGCGTCAACCCCCCGGGCCCCCGCGGGGCCGAGCGCGAGCCCTTCTTCCCCTTCCTGACCGTCCACCCGCCGGCCCCCCGCGCCCGGCCGCCGGACGCCACGGGGCTGGTCTCGGCCTGCACGCTCTGCTACCACGACCTCCTGGGCCAGTGGGCCCAGCACGAGGGCCAGGCGTCCGGCTCCGGCGCGCCCGCCAGCAGCCCCTGGTCGCGCCAGTACGGCTGCGACACGTTCGTCTGCTTCTTCTGCCGGCAGGAGAAGAGGCGGCCGCTGGGCCTGCGCGCGGTCAAGGTGGCGCGGCTGCCCGTCTTCCTGTACGCGCCGCGCGTCAGCCGCACGCTCGTGGTGGACGACGGGAAGCAGCTGACCATCGGCTCCTGTGTGGATTGTAAGGCCGTGGTGCTGGCCGGCCAGAACATGAAGCCCGACGGAGACAGGATGGAGAGAGGCGGGGCTCCGACACACGCCAATCATAAGGTAAGACGGCTGTCAACCAATGGGCTGCTCTGCATCTACAGTACTCTTGAACTGATGCCTCACTTTTTGATAAACATGAAATGCTCTACAGAGGTATTCATTGTTTAATTCGTGTCTTCATGATGTTTTTGTTTACTTGGTGTAATGTATGACAAGTAAAAGCTAGAAAGCTGGGATGTTATTGTATCTGAAAGTGTCCAAAGTGTATGCACCTTACTGGGTATTGACTCTTCTGACTTTTGCTGGGCTCGTGATGATGTCTTTTACTTGTTTCCTCTTGTCAACACTGAAGTTTCCCTCAGCAGGGTCGAGTTCATCTCGGACACTGATAAGTGTGAGGGGGAGCGTCTTATTGCTCTCCGATGAGTTGAATTTGTGGAATGGGGATTCTGGATGGGTGGGCCTGATTTGAGTGTGTTTTCTTTCATGCATTAACAGTTCTTCTCTATCTAAACATTGCTGGAGTCAAAAAAAAGTTAAGATAAGCCAAAGCCTCTACAGGCTCTGAACTGCTGTTTGGTTTGACCTTCTTTTGGTTTGACCTTCTTCTACTTACATATCGTAACACCCCCAATTATCACCACTTTTGTTCAGAAATTCTAAAACAACAATGTTTTTTAACACTTAAAAATAACATTTGCTAAATGAACCTTACATTTTTCAGTAGCCATAGGTGTGTAGATTTGAACAAAATCTGGTTTGGATCTTAACAGGAGCATTTACTGCCTGAAATATCCGATTTTGTTCACCACACTCTGAGTTATAGTGCTGGCCTGATGGGTCGCCTATTTACGCCGTTTCAACGGCACATGAACGGTTAGACCGAGAAATCTCGTCATGAAATTAAAATTCCACTGGAGCTCCAAGCGGTTGTGTACACGCAGCCTTACAACACTGTTTACAGCTCTTCGAGTCTCGGTAAAATGTCATTTTTGGTACACAGCTAATTTATATACACCTATGGTGTGGGTGAATCCGCCGTCTTGGTTTGTATAGAAATGGATATTAAGTGACACATACACGCAGGACGGCGTAAATACGGGACCGACTGTAATAGGGGGAGTTCCGATATCTCACATTCTAGAAGGTCGCTTGGTTGACTTCTAAAACTACATTCAGACACTAACGGGCCTTTTGTGTGTCTGGGCGGTCAATGTACAGTATTTATGTGCGTTCCAGGCCACTCTGGCAGCGGGCTGCTATGGGTGAGAGGTCATGCCTCTGTTGCTGCTGTTGTTTACTCTACAACAGAGCTCTCTCCTCCCCCTCTTATCCTCACTCCTTGGCAATACCTCTCTCTCTCTCTCTCTCTCTGTCTCCTCTATCTCCTCTCTCTCTCTCTCTCCTCTTTCTCTCTCCTCTCTCTCTCTCTCTCTCTTTCTCTCTTTGTCCTTGGGGCAGTTCCAGGCGGAGAGCAACAACAGCGGAGGGGGTGCTGCGGGTGTCGGAGCATAATGAGTGTTGGTCAGAGTGCTGGTGTGAGAGCAGCCTGGAGGTTTTGGGAATGAGAGGGGAGGAAAGGGGAGGGGAGGAGGCAGAGGTGTCCGCAGCTGAGCAGCGTTCTTCAGGTGAAACTTGAGGTGTGTGGGGGTCACAGGGTGACCCTTTTTTTGGATAGCACAACCCAGAAAAAGCCCTTCTCCATGCATACACTCTGAGAGAGAGAGAGAGAGAGAGAAAGAGAGAGAGATTTACACACTGACTTGTCTATTTTCAGATGAGTCTCTTTCAGATGAGTAAGATGTATGGCTCACAGCTTGCAAAAGCACCAAAAAAATGCCCTGTGTTTGTTGACTCAGCCTTAAGTACTGCGTCTCTTCTGCTATAAAGATCTTTTCCACCTCCCTCCCTCTCCCTCTCCTCTGCTATTGTGCGTTCCAGCTGTGGGGGACCTCAGGGAGGTGTTCCCCTCCTGTAGGGTTGTGTGTGTGTGTGTGTGTGTGTGTGTGTGTGTGTGTGTGTATTGAGGGGGAGCAGGCAGTCTGCAGCCAAATCTTCACAGATGAGAAGAGCGAGAGAGAGAGAGAGAGAGAGAGCATTAAAGAGAGAGTAGGCATGAAGCAGAGGTTATTTTCTCATTCTAGAGGTTTTGCTTGGAGAAGGAACATGATCAGATGTCTGTTCTTGGCTGCGTTGTGCACTGCGTGCCCGATTAGGAACACGGCAACATGCCTGGTGGGGCTGTTACATGGAGGAAATGATAGAGCTGTGACATTGACTGACACTTCATTTCTTTTCTTCTTTCTTTTTTTCATACGTGCAGTAGAGAGAAGAAAGACCCATGGAATCAGGTTCAGGGTAATCACAGAGAAGTTGAAAGAGAGGCAAGGGGTAGACATCTGTGTGCGTCATTCATTCAGATGTGTGTGTGTGTGTGTGTGTGTGTGTGTGTGTGTGTGTGTGTGTGTGTGTGTGTGTTCTGCCGGGAGAGCGAGACTGTTGGGGACACCAGCTGTCCTGTGGTGGAGACTCAGCCAAAACCATTAGATAGAGCCTGCACACACACACACACACATACTGACTGGACTGAACTCATGGATTTCACAAGCGTGTGCTCCATTGATCATTGAAACCTGTAGAGACAAAGGCACACATCTGAACATGGGCACACACAGACATACACACAGACACACACACACACACACACACACACACACACACACACACACACACACACACACACACACACACACACACACACACACACACACACATCTGACACACACACACACACACTGACTGTATGCGTGCCTTGCGTGTGTGTGTGTGTCTTGCTCAGCTAGGGACATGCTGGCATGACTGCTGGGGGTTTGTGTCCTCAGCGAAGCACACAAAGCTGTTTTTTTTTAGCCGTCGCCAAGAAGTGAGCTCACAGCTGAGCGAGGGTGTTGGGAGTGTGAGAGGCGTGGTGGCTCAGAGCTGGGGCCGGAGCTGCTGGGGGGCGGGGGGGGGGTCAAGAGTGGCCAAGAGACCGATGTGAGGAACAGGTGCTCAGCTCTCCCGCTGACACTCGATCCACTACCGAACGCTCCTGTCATCAGTCATATGTCAGGACGGGGCCGCACATCTGCTCTACCACCATCTCTCAGTCCCCCTAAAGAGGGAGAGGGAGAGAGAGAGAGAGAGAGAGAGAGAGAGACTGTTTAGGAACACAGAGCACACTGAAGGCCAATGTGCTAGTCCCTTTGTGAGAGTGCAAGTGCGACGTGCATGTTTGTTCCAAACTGCGGTCTGCTGTTTACTGCGCATAACACTGCGAGCACACACAACTCTCTCCACTTGGTGTGGCCAGGAGGGTGACTTCATTTTTAACTGGAGGTGGTAAAAGGCCGAGACACCGGTGCTGGCGACGGCGGCTCCTCCGTTAGGTCTAAATTAGCTGCTGAAATGGAAGCCGGAGCCGGAGTCAGACGTTGTCACAAACATGCACAAGATGTATGTATATATGTATGTACATGTATATATAGCTTTGGCCACCATGTGTTTGTGTGTGTTTGTGTGTGTGTGTGTGTGTGTGTGTGTGTGTGTGTGTGAGAGTGTGTGAGAGAGAGGCATAATTACACGGCTGTGACACAGTCTCATGCGGCCCAGCTCAACTGGGCTCAGCAGCAGCCACCCAACATGAAGGGACCCAACATCTGTTCCCAGGTCAGCCGGCTGTCGAGGCCCAGGGATGGGTCACACCGCTCCCGCTGCTGTCGCCAACGGCCACCCAGCACGGAGCCCTGAGAGGGGGGGGAGAGAGAGACAGAGAGAGGGAGGCAAAGAGAGATGAGGGAGAGAGAGAGAGAGGTTGGTAGAGTGAGGAAGAGAGGGAAAACAAACATAATGTTTCTTTAAGAAAAGGCTAAAAGAAAGAGAAGAAGAGAAGAACAGAGAGAGAGGGAGAAGGGAGGATAGGATAGGTGACTCATGGCTCGAGATCCTGGCCGTTCTCTCAGGCACTCTCTCCTCCCCCATGATCATCTATTCATCTCGTAAATCCACAAAGGGGCTGTTTAGTATTAGAACAACAGCTCCCTCTGAGATCTGCTGCAGGCCAACAAGTTCTGAAAAACGTGTGTGTGTGTGTGTGTGTGTGTGTGTGTGTGTGTGTGTGTGTGTGTGTGTGTGTGTGCGCGCGCATGTGCATGTGCGTGACACACTGAAGCGCAGAGTCAGTGACAGATGCACTTCTAGTCACACTTCTAGTTATTTCAGTACTCCCCACACAGAGAATCACACACAAACAACTGGAAAACATGTTGGTATGTGATGACTGTCCATGAGTTGTTTAAGAGTTCTGAAAAACGTGTGTGTGTGTGTGTGTGTATGTGTGTGTGTGTGTGCGTGTCTTGGTGTGTGTGCGGGTGTTAACATGCTTGCTAATGTGACAGTTACAAAGCTGTCTGAGTGTTTCTGTGTGGATATGTGTACAGTATGTTTCTCTCTCTCTCTTTTCTCTCTCTCTCTCTCTGTGTGTGTGTGTGTGTGTGTGTGTGTGTTTGTGTGTGTGTGTACGTTCTATATGTGCAGTATTTGATCATGGGTTAGTGCTTTTACTTGACCCACAATAGGCATGGAGACAAGAGTCTGTGGAACTGTGTATGTTTTACTCCCATAAGAACACACACACACACACACACACACACACACACACACACACACACACACACACACACACACACACATGCACACAGAGAGAGAGAGAGAGAGGGTGTCTATGTATACAGACAAATGAGGTGTCCCCTCTGAGTAGCTAAAATGAGGTGAGGGAGGAATTTGGCATCACAGGAGAAACTTGCAGCAGCCTGGTAAAGCTCCATCTCCGGATGATTAATGAGTAGAAGAAGAAGATAAAACATATTGTAGAGAGAGGAGGAGAGAGAGAGAGAGAGAGAGAGAGAGAGAGAGAGAGAGAGAGAGAGGGGAGAGAGAGAGAGAGAGAGAGAGAGAGAGAGTGAGAGTGAGAGTGAGAGTGAGAGTGAGAGGGAGAGGGAGAGATGGAGAGATGGAGAGAGGAGATGGAGAGAGAGAAAGAGGGAGAGGTGGAGGTAGGGGAAATAGAGTGAAGGAGATGAGTGACATGGCATTGAGAGACTGATCTATTTAGAGTTGTTCCAGCTCTCTCATTTCTCTCTCGTGTCTTGTGTCTCTCTCATCCAAGTCTCTCTCTCTCTCTCTTTCTTTCTTTCTTTACTTTTTCTTTCCATGATTTCTGTGCGAGGTAGGGAGCATTTGCTTTGCCTCCTGTATACGTTTGGGTTATATATCTCTGTCTGCCGGTGCTGTACATGAGACTTAGCTCCTGTTCTGTTAACTCTGGGGAAATGATCAGTCAGTGTGTTTTAGAGCAGGGCTTTGTCATTGCTCACAAGGTTTATCTCATCACAGCTAGCAGGAAATACGGCATTTCCCAGGAGACATGGGGATAGGCAGGATAGGACGGACTTTGTCATGCTCACTACCAAAGGTTTGAGTCACAGGAAATGATCTGTAGTCATTCATGTGCGTGTGTGTGTGTGTGTGTGTGTGTGTGTGTGTGTGTGTGCTAATGTGTAGTTTGTGAGAAGATGCAGTGCTTTGGGGGTACTGTTTTATTTCAGTCACTCTTGCTGGTCTTTGACACTTGTGTCGACATCTGCCATAAGAAAGGCACAGCTGGCCCTAGTTTGCACCTCACTGAAACTAAATAGGACCCCTAATGAAGGAACATGACTTGCGAGACAAACCTGACATGCAGTACTGAAAGTGTATGAAAGTGAATTTAGTCTGTGAATGTAGAGTTCCACACACGCACGCACGCACGCACGCACGCACGACACACACACACACACACACACACACACACAAACACACACATGTACACACACACACACACACACAAACACACACACGTACACACACACACACACACACACACACACATACACTCTCACTTCTCTGTGAGTTCTTGTTTTGTGAAGAGCTGGAAATGTGTTATGACAGAGTGGTTTGTGTTTCTCAAAGTAAGCCTGCGGTGTCTTAGAGGCTTTCCTCCCAAGCTCCCCAGAGCTGATCCTGATGCCGCCATGGGGACCGAAACATTTATATGATGCTACCAGAGTAGCCCATCTTATCATCTTAATGGAATATTTATATTTATTTATTTTTTCTTGCTCTCTTTCTTTTTTCCTTCTTTCTTTTGGTTTCTCTATCTTTCGTTCTTCCTTGTCTCCTCTTGTAGGGGGAGAGGTCTAAGGGAGGGGGCGTAGAGGACTGATGTTGAACTGTTTTTGTTTTGCTGCCTGAGAAAAGCTGGGAAAAGGATTCATACAGAGACAGGGAGGTCTGAAAAAGGACCTCTGGGCAGAGGTCTGCTTCAAGGCAGACAGAATGGATGATTGTGTGTGTGTGTGTCCATGTGTGTGTGTCTGTGTCTGTGTGTGTCTGTGTCTGTCTGTCACTCTGTGTGTGTCCGCCTGCTTGTGTGGATGTGAACGTACATGGCTGGTCCATTCTCCATTCCTCCAGTGGTTAGGATGTAGCATGCCTTAAGCTCAGTATGGATCAGTGAGCGGGATAAGCTGTTCAACAGAACTGAACACGGCCGGGAATATCTGCTCCGAGCTCCATTTGTCTACAGCAGTGGAATAGAGAATGAAGGCTATGGTTTAACACAGGGTCAGGACAAGAGCGGAACTTTTCAAGCACTCTAATGTGATTCCTTCCAGGCATGGGGAAGATTGTGCTATCTCTCCATGTGTCAATAGCAGTCTCTCCCTTTTTTCATGGAAGCATTAAAGCTCTTTTTTTGTGTGTGTGTATGTGCGTGTATGTGTGTGTGCGTGCGTGCGTGCGTGCGTTCCTGCCTGCGTGCGTGTGTGTGTGTGGTGTCAGGAAGATATTCCTTAGTCTTTGTGTGTATCAGCCAGACTTCCTCTGGAATCCATTTATCATGCCCCATGGCTCCCCCTCCCCCTCTCTCTGTCTGTGTGTGTTCGTGTGTGTGTGTGTGTGTGTGCACTAGGCATTGGGTGCTGGGTGACATCAGTATTGTCACTGTGACCGAGTCAGCAGGTCTCTGTCCCCTGTGTCACCTGTTGAATAGACAGAAGTGATACTGTCTCCTCTTCTCTCCTTTCCTCTCCTCTCCTCTCCTCTCCTCTCCTCTCCTATCCTTTCAGTGAAACTAATGGCTTCTGTTCAGTACAGTAAAGTGAACAGGGAGAGAGGAATCCACAGTCACCCAAGGCTCCACACTCTCACAAGACCTTTGGAGATTTTACTGGCAACAAAAGAGTAGCAGCTAGTTTGCTGTTTCAATAACGACATAGGATTCATGTTTGCTTTATTGCCAATGGTTTGTTCATGAGTTCTTGGCTGTATGAAAAGATTTCCACAAAATAACTATTTACATTTCTTTAGTATAACTTTATCTCTTTGAAGGCATACTGAGTTCTGCATGCCTTAGATAACTCAGATAACCTCTGTTGAGAGAAACACAGCTTTATTCAGTCTGTAAGTCCTTGTAGTAGGCTGTGAGTGGCCTGTGGTCTCGGCTGCCTGAGGCTTGGTCAGGCTGCTGTCACTAAGTCTGTAACATTGCACGCTTTGTGTCCAAGTCTCCACACACAAGGCTGTGTTGAGGCTCTTTGTGTAGTTGAAGCTCTCTACTGCTGGAGCTGGCTGAAATTAGGCCCCTATGTGTGTGTGTGTGTGTGTGTGTGTGTGTGTGTGTGTGTCTGTGTGTGTGTGTAAATGTGTGTGTAAATGTGTGTGTATGTGTGTAAATGTGTGTGTGTGTGTGTGCATGTGTGTCACAGACACAGTGTCTCTCTCTGGTTGACTACTAGACAGAGACAGCATCAGGGGTAGCCACAGCCCAGCAGATGGGAAGCCATCAGTGGCGTACCGTTGAGGGAGCCTCTCGGATTTCAGCGGAAGGCTACTCAACACTCACTTCCCATCAGCCTCGGCGCCTGTGCGGTCACAGCTCACGCTCGGAGGAGCTCAGCACCGGGGCTTCTGGGATGCCTGTCACTCAGCCATCCTAATGGATACCCCTCTGGTGTTTTAACCACTGATCCTCTCATATCCAAAGACTTTCCACAACCACAAAGTTATTCCACTCTTACAATGAATATCTTTTTTTTTTTAAATCTGTATTCATCATCTGGAATAATATGCAGGTCACCATAGCTTGTACTGTACTCTGAATATCTAATATGTCCATCAGTCACACAGCAGTGAGTTGGGCGGTTCCCACTGCACCCTTCTGGCCCTGTCCCCCTTAGGCCACACCTTCCGTGCTGTGGGCTCCCCCAATCCTGCTGTCCTCTCTCTCTCTCCCACTCAATTCAATTCAATTCAATTCAAATGGTGCTTTATTGGCATGACAAATATGACACTTGTATTGCCAAAGAAATTGTCACATAAAAGTACAGTATCAGGATTTAAGCAATTATACATATACAAGGGATAGGGGTACATGGACAAAGTGTGTGTGTCTGTGTGTGTACACACCCACACTCTCTCTGTCTCCCTCCCTCTCTCTCTCTCTCCCCCTCCTCTCTCTTCCTCTCTCTGTGTCTGTTTGGCTGTCATGTCGGCTGCTACCACCTCGGCTGTCCATGCGGGGCTTGACACGCCGGTGTGAGGCTCTCGCACACCTCCAGCGCCTGTCCTACCGGCTGAATGGTGCCGATTGTGAGCCCTGGTCCCTGCTCGCCACTCGTGCAGAGGAGCTCTGAGAGGGAAGGAACTCCTTTGATGTGCCTCGGCTTGACCCCCCCCCACCAATGTTTTTTCTCCCTCTCTCTCTTCCTCACTATCTCTCTCTCTCCTCCCTCTCACTCTCTTTCTCTCTTTGTCTCTCTCTCTCCTCCCTCTCACTCTCTTTCTCTCTCTGTCTCTCTCTCTCCTCCCTCTCACTCTGTCTCTCTCTCTCCTCCCTCCCTCTCCCTCTCTCTCCCTCTCTCTCTCTGTCTCACTCCAGCTCTCGTCCTGTGCTTGTGTGTGCAGTGGGAATGTGGCGTGCTGGATCTGTTGAAGCAGATCAGATGGAAAGCAGCAGAGTGCTGGGCTGGCATGAGTGTCTGGCAGGAGACAGGAGGGGCTTTCCATCTCCGAAATGAATAAAAGTGCTCTCTCTCTCTCTCTCTCTCTCTCTCTCTCTCTCTCTCTCTCTCTCTCTCTCTCTCTCTCTCTCTCTCTCTCTCTCTCTCTCTCTCTCTCTCTCTCTCTCTCTCTCTCTCTCTCTCTCTCTCTCTCCATCCTCCCTTTGTGTTGGACTGAAGCTTTTATTTTGGACAGCCTCTGAGATATGGGCTAGAAATGGGACCAGGCCAGTTGTGGTCATTGGGGTCTTTCTGTGTCCACCGTTGTTTGTTTTGTGGAAGAAAGTATCTCCTTTTTCTGTGTTTGTGTCTGAACACAAAACCAGGTGTGAGTGGGTTTGGAGAGGTCTAGCCTTTTGCACACTGCCCTGTTGACAGTACAACTCTTTCAGCAGTAAGATGGACACTGCCTGATATAGGAGCTTGGTTGTAGCAAGTCCTGACAGATGATCTTGGAGTCAGGGTTGGGGTGTGGGGGCGCGAGAAGCAGGCGACAAGATGGGTCGAGGTCCTCAGCTCGCGCTCTCACACATAATCGGCCCTCGAGTCCAGTCCAGGTCACTGCTTTTGGTCCGTGCCGCCGAGGGAGGAAGGTCGGAGGTGTTGACAGATGACAGGGTCGGCAGAGTTCAAAGGTCAGCCAGGTGGTCCTGTCCCTGACTACTTCCTGTCTTCCTGCACTGCTAAGTGGCCATGTGTCCACCTCTGCCCAATCAGAGTGGGCGGTATCGTTTTCCCGAAACTTGTAAGCCGACTCTAAGATTAGATCGTACTGACAGAGAGGAGTTGCAACACCATTTCTACACCAGCGGCGTCGCTTGTTTTGCCACTGTTGCCATCTTGAATTTGTATGGCCAAATTGTTGCTTTGAGAATGCGTCTGCACAGCTTCTGCAGTAGCCTTGGCTGACTGACTGGCACTGCGCAGCTTTTGGAGCGGAGATGGCAGCGTGCATTTGGCTCACACGAAGCCATGCCAGGCTTGCTTCAGCAGCAGTGGCACCTCCTGGCATGGCTTCGGGCCCAGGCGGGCAGGGGCGGGCAGGGGCGGGCAGGGGCGGGCAGAAGCTCGTCTGAAGCCTGGAGCCCACCCTCCACAGTCTACTGGATGCGCTGTGAACAAAACGAATGCCAAGAGCTGTGCTTTTTTTCCTTTCCTTTTTTTTCCTTTCTATCCTTTTTTTTTCGGGGGGGGGGGGGGGTGATCCCGTGTGAACCTCGTCTCCCTGCACCCCCCCTAGCAATTATCTGTTGACCTGAGAGCTTGACTGAAGTCATCGGGGTTGGAACAGGAGGGCTGGGTGTGTGTGTGTGTGTATATGTGTGTGTGTGTATATATATGTGTGTGTGTGTGTGTGTGTGTGTGTGTGTGTGTGTGTGTGTGTGTGTGTGTGTGTGTGTGTGTGTGTGTGTGTGTGTGTGTGTGAAGCTGCTGGCCATGGCCACATCAGGCCTCCCATGCTGGGGCCCTGAGACTTGGCAGGCAGGGCTCTGACCCAGGACTGGCCGCCGCGTGAAAACGCCTCTCCCCGGAACACAGCACTGTTCTCAAACACCGGGAAGCCTGCCAACGTCCCCTTTTCTTTCACTCTCTCTCTCTTTCTTTCTTTCTTTCTTTCTTTCTTTCTTTCTCTCTCTCAGTTACTCTTGTCTGTGTCTCTCTCTCTTTCTCTCTCTCTTGGTCACTAATTCTCTCTGTCTCTTTCTTGGGCCTGCTTCCCCTCCCCTAGTTCTGCTGCCTCTCATTGGGGTGGATGGATGGGGTATTGATGGAGAGATGGAGGTGGTGGTGGTGGTGGGTGGGTGAATGGAGTACTGGAGTACTAGAGGTCGGGTTGTGTGTGTGTGTGTGTGTGAGTGTGTGTATGTGTGTGTGTATGTGTGTGTGTTTGGGGGTGGGGGGGTGATAAGAGGCATGCAATCTTTAAATGCCATGGTCAGGCCTCACAAAGCATGGTGAGCTGAAGGGGAAACTCTCTGTAAAACATATTTTTGGTGAACAGACGGGCCTTTTAAAACGTGACTACACGTTTCTGTTGAGTCATGTTTTCAGCCCCTTTGAGTGAATGCCCCCAAACCCTTGCCAGTCATTGTTCCGAGGTTAACTGAAAGTACAGGGGACTGGCCAGTCCCCCTCCCTTACCCTTTTGTCAGTGAGTATCACTCCATGATTGAATTAGCCGGTACAGCAACAGCAGGACTCTCATGCGGGCCTCCCTAGCTCAAGCAGACTTGTGCCTCAGGCCAGTTCCCCTCTCCTCGGGTTTTGTAGCTTTGGTCTTGGGTTAGTGGAAAGCCCGCCATTGGTAGGCTGTAGTGGTGGTCACGGTTGTGGTTGTGATGCGGGGGCCTTTGACGTCCCCTCTCGCTCCCCACAAGCCCTGCCTGGCAGAGAGAGAGCACGGAGTCAGGGTCACGTCAAAACAAACTGGGAAATTCACAAGAGCACGGAGAGAGAGAGAGAGAGAGAGGCTGGCGAGGTGAGCACTGTGTGTTTTGTGGAAGAGAGGGTGTGTGTGTGTGTGTGTGTGTGTGTGTGTGTGTGTGTGTGTGTGTGTGTGTGTGTGTGTGTGTGTGTGTGTGTGTGTGTGATGTAAAATGGGGCGAGCAGTGTTGTTTTGTGGGTAGGGTGTCATAACAGGGTCGGTGTCCTTTTTCATTGGCTGGTGTAAATGCCCTGTGCAGCTCTCGCAGCCCTCTCCCCACCTGTTAGAATGAGAGATACCACAGAGAGATTGACTGTGTGCCCGTGTGTGTGTGTGTGTGTGTGTGTGTGTGTGTGTGTGTGTGTGTGTGTGTGTGTGTGTGTGTGTGTGTCTGTGTTTGTTTCTGTTAGAGTGAGCTCGTGTTGCATCAAGAGAGAGGAAAATATCAGAGAGAAACATTTTGTTCCATACTGTGCTTCCGTTTCTCCTGGTGACAGGGCCATGATGACACCAACAAGGCCAGCATCTTCAAATCAAATGGCATCTGAATGCTACTGTTCTCTTCTTACCCCCACCCAAGCACCTACCCCACCCAATGCCCCCCATGCAACACACTTCGTCCTGCGGGCAGTCACATGGTCTTGGGGGCATCTCTCTTCCTCTCTCCCTCTCTCTCTGGAACTTTATGCACTGTGTAATCTGTTATTGAAAGGGCAGGCTAATTTGAGACATTGTCTCTGCCTGTGGCTGCCGGAGAGGCTTTGCCCACTGCCATTTCGGTGGCTTGTGTTGTGTGTGTACGCATGTGTGTGTGGTGTGTGCTGGGCGTGTGTGTGTGGCTTGTGTGTGTGTGTGTGTGGGGGGAGGTGGCAGGCTGGATGTGGTCATGCGCTCCTTCTGGAGTTGTGACTCAGTGACTGGGAGCAGTGCGCTTTCGAGATCCCGCGTGTCGGGCAGGAATCCGCGTTTGGCCCGCTAAGTAGGATGTCGAAACACACTAGCTGCGTACTCCATGTGTTGCGACCAAAACAAGCACAGTTCGCCTAAAATTATCCAAAAGTGGAAGCTTAGTGGGTGATGTCATTTCTTATTCCTTTTCAATGATAGAGAACCTGTAGGACAGAAGGTAATGATCCATTGGGATGATTGGGACCTGAAAGAGTCTGTCGTCATGTGGGGCACACTGCATGAAGGACTGCATATGTCAGATGCAGTCTCCTTTGAAACATTTATAAGCTACTCTGAAAGCATTGATACCTCTGCATACAATGCCTCTTTAGAAAGCTGGGACCAAAGCAGAAAAAACAAAGGAAAACCAAGATCAGAAAAAAAGAGAAAGCATGTGTGTGTGTGTGTGTGTGTGTGTGTAGGAGAGTGTGTGTGTGTGTGTGTGTGTGTGTGTAGGAGAGTGTGTGTGTGTGTGTGTGTGTGTAGGAGAGTGTGTGTGTGTGTGTGTGTAGGAGTGTGTGTGTGTGTGTGTGTGTGTAGGAGAGTGTGTGAGTCCACAGGAGTTCCCCAAGCCCTGGATTTACTTTAGTAATTACACTGCGCCTCAGACTAACTACAGAGCAGCACAGACTCCCAGCTCTCTCACTGACTCCACGCCAGATCACCCAGTGTGTGCCTCTGCTTCAGGGTGTGTGTGTGTGTGTGTGTGTGTGTGTGTGTGTGTGTGTGTGTGTGTGTGTGTGTGTGTGTGTGTGTGCAGTGCGTCTTGGCGATGTCTTGGCGATGTGTGTCGGTGTATCGCCGCTTGTGTGTCGATGTGTGTGTGTGCGTGTGTGTGTGTGTCAAGGGGGGTGTTGACTTACTGTCCACACCTGGCTATATGCAATACAAGAGAATGTGTAAATGTGATTACATAATGTACATGTGTGAGAGTGAGTGAGTGAGTGAGTAAGAGAGTGAGAGAAAAGGGAAGTGTAGGAGTTGTACCTGAGTGTCTGTGGCAGTGTGGTGGTGTAGGATGTCCTCCAGGTGTGAGCCAGCCAGCACTGGCAGGTGGAGCACGAGAGCACAGCTGGAGCAGGGAGCAGGGCACAGCTGGACAGAGACAGAGGAGGGAGGGGCAGGACAGCTGAGCAGGACAGGGAAGGATAGAGGGAGAAGGGGAAAGGAAAGGGATTTAGGAGAGAGAGAGAGAGAGAGAGAGAGAGAGAGAGCAAGAGAGAGAAAGAGAGAGAAAGAGAGAGAAAGAGAGCAAGAGAGAAAGACAAGAGAGAGAGAGAGAGAGAGCAAGAGAGAGTGAGAGAGAGAGAGAGAGAGTGAGAGAGAGAGAGAGAGAGAGAGAGAGAGAGAGAGAAAGAGAGAGAGACTAAAACACCTTTATTGAATCATCATATGGATCAAAACCACTTTAAAAAGCTTCACCCTCACAACTACACACACACACACACACACACACACACACACACACACACACACACACACACACAGAATCAAGAAATGGGCTGTAAGGGAAAAGACTGGGTAGAATGGGAGCTCGGGTCTTATTAATTGAATGTGTGTGTGTGTGTGTGTGGCATGCCCCCCAGGTCTGTTGTCGTACAACAGGTGTTGTGAGCAAGGCTCTTCTGCTAGTATGGCAACTACTGCAGCTTGACTTAGTGTGTGTCAGGTTGAGCCTGTGTATCTGTAGCGTGTGTGGTGAGGAACAACTCACAAGTGATACTGCACTCAGCCAAAAAAGCAGATGTCTCAATCGAGGCCCTAGAAAGCGACTTTTTTATGATCTGTCTGTGCATGTTGGGTTTGGTTCGGTAGTATACGAGTTCATTCGTATTCCTAGCCCATGCAAACGTGCTCACTGCCGTTATAATGATTATTCAACTGTAAAATGGCTATCAAGTGTCAAGCTGGAAGACGCAGTGAGTCTATTAAACCCAAGCTGTGTGGTACTGTGGCTTGTTGGATATCTATACTACACTCTCTTCTCTCCTCTCCTCTCCCTCGGTCTCTCTCTCTCTCATTCTCTCTCTCATTCTCTCTCTTTCTCTCTCTTCCCTCTCTCTTCCCTCTCTCTCTCTCTCTCTCTCTCTCTCTCTCTCTGCTGATG
This sequence comes from Alosa alosa, assembly GCF_017589495.1. Classification (NCBI taxonomy): domain Eukaryota; kingdom Metazoa; phylum Chordata; class Actinopteri; order Clupeiformes; family Clupeidae; genus Alosa; species Alosa alosa. The sequence continues at coordinate 9,389,669 of NC_063202.1, forward strand.
GTTTCTAACGGGGTGTGGAGAGCAGTGCTCAGCAGTATGTCTGTGTTGGGGCCGCGGCGCCAGGACAACTGGACATGCCTGCTCAGAGGGGGAAAGTTCAGCCAAAATAACCTCCTGCCCAGGTGCTAAATTTACCCCTCTCTCTCTACACACACACACACACACACTCTCTCTCTCTCTCTCTCTCTCTCTCTCTCTCTCTCTCTACACACAGACACTCTCTTACACACACACACACACACACACATAGACATGCAAATACACACACACACACAGGCGCACACACTCACACACACACACAAACCTTAAAAAGAGGCGCATGTTGCCAGGGAGTTCCTGAAGAAGATCACTGTGCCGTCGATGTGTCACATGTCTTCTCCACAGGGCTGGGTCTCTCTCATTCCTACTTGGCACTCCACCCACCCCCACCAGCCACTCCCCACACATTGCCACCTGGCTCCCCAGACGCCCCCCGCGCACCCTCTCACTCCAGTCTCAGGGTGGCAGCTGGTGGCATGGCCTGGCTCCAAGCTCCAGTCACATGAGGGATCACTGACCCCTCTATCTCTCCCTCTCCCTCAAATCCCCCCCGTTCTCACTGTTCTGTCAGCGGCCCTATCGGGAGCCGGGCCTTTTGGCCCACTCCACGCTCTCCTTTTAGACGAGAACAAACAATATCAAGGTCCTTTTAATCTGTCTGATCAGACAGGTGGCCTGTGGTCTAATCAGTACTCTCAACGTGTATTATTTACCATCACTCAAGGATTCTTCTGCTGCTTTCTGCTTAATGTAACGCCTTTAATTTTAGTCACTTGCCAGTTAGCTTACTGTGACATGTGCCCCCTGTGTCCTGTGACTATGGATTTGTTGATATCTATAGATAAGAAGAAGGAGATGTTGGGTCTGTTTACTACTACTGTTTACCTAAACTGAGTACATTTGAAATGTGAAGGGAATGCCTCTGTGTGGACATGCTGTCAGCAGAAGGTCTTCATTCTAAGGTAAGGGGGGAAAGCAAGCCCTGCATTAAAATGGTCTGATAGCAGTGGAGAGGGAGGGTTGTTGTCGGCTTTCTGTTTGCGGTAAGTAAAAGAGAAATTTCCCACAGTGTCTTAGGGAAAATCAAACGAGTCAAAACGGAGACGTTGGATGTGGACGATCACAGAAAAAACATTTCTCTTTTCCCTGGCCTGCACAGACACTTGGAGTGTGCCTGGTTTAAGAAATGGCATGTCATGAATGGGCTGGGAGAGGCGTCTCTTTCGGTGGCCAGGTTCCCTGTCTATCACCTTCAAACGCCTTGGCCCCTCCACATCTCCCCCCATAGTCTCAAGTGCTTTTAATGGAGACTATTTCTCCTTTCCATGTTTCACCAAGCCACAAAGTGTGGTTCATTAGTTGCTTTGAAGGCATGGTGTCTTGTCCTCAATCGATTTTCCGTCTGCGGTGCTGTATAACAGACGGTAGACTTTTTACTGTCTCTCTCTCTCTCTGCCTGATGCATGCTGAAGCACGGCCCGTCTTGTGTCATTGTTTTTAATATGAAGACATGGTTCGGCGGCAGACGTTGAACCAAGCTGGGTCCAACCAGACGCGAGGTGACGATGCAGCGAGGCGGCGAGGTAGCCGTGGGTTCCACTGGGTTCCACTGGGTTCCACTGGGTTCTTGCTCAATGGAGGAGGCCCTGAGC
>NC_063202.1:9398859-9401359 GCF_017589495.1 Alosa alosa
TTTAATTGCGTCAGAGACGGTGAAGGATGAGGTGCTGTGGATTTGTCTGGAACACTTAGGCCGTGCGTGTGTATGTCCACACACCCTGACGGAGAGTCGTGCGCGCACGCACGCGCACAACACACACACACACACACACACACACACACACACAGACACATTCTCACACATGCACACACATACATGCAGACACAGAAAGCCAATGAAAAGCACAGGGCTTATGCTGAGAGCACAGGGTTTTTATTATGTGTCGGGAAGCTGACCAGTGAGATGGTGCTTGACATCCTGTTACATCGGCCTGTATGGTATTTAAGAGAGATTCTCTCTCTCTCTCTTGGTCTCTCTCTCCCTCTCTCTCTTTATCTTTTCATCTGCCTGACTGCCTTTCTTTCTTTCTTGGCTTCTTTTACTCTCTCCTCACACATAATTACACTTATTCACTCAGATGTGGATACACATGGTTACCAGTGTCCACTTCTCTAAACAGGTCAAGCATGGCCTCCAGAATATTAGGCCAGCTCACAGGTCATCACACTAAAATAAAATAACGACAGTCACACTATAATGAAAGGACAACAGTCAGCTTGATATGTTCACAAAACTCCCTCTCTTTACAACAAACTGTTTCTGTCCTGTAAGATAGATAGACAAGTAGTGTGGGTAGGGGCGTAGTGCTCCATTGAATTGTGATGAACATTGGTAGAGAGGAGAGGGATTGGAGTGATTGGCTGTAAGGCTGTAAGATTGTGATTGACAGAAACCTATGAGACTTTTTATACACACACACACACACACACACACACACACACACACACACACACACTTAAAGAAGCATACATGCACCAATGCACACTCAATAGCCTCTTGAGTGAGAGAGAAGTGGACAGTGTTGGGTGCCATGACAACTGTATCCAAGTAATGGTAACCGAGAGATCAGTGACTTCTCACAACACTGTAAGAGCCCACCTATACACAAAGGACAGGACGTGGGTGTATGTTACTTCTTCATGTATAGAGACATGCATCGTATATATACATATGTAAATATATATCAGGATTTTGTGTAAGTCTGTGATCAGTGTGTGTATGTGTGTGTGTGTGTTTATGTTTAAATGCCGAGAAACAGATCTACAAGCGGGATAATGTCCAACAGATTATTTTAGTTTGCAAACTAAAGTTTGCACTTGCAAATATTTATGATTGTTGCATGATTAAAAAAGGCTTAATGTGAATCAGTGTTTGGATTGGGGTGGTGAGGAGGTGTGGTGTGTGTGTGTGTTTGTTTGTGTGTGTGTGTGTGTGGTGCTTTTCTGGAGAATGCTTCTCTCCATGAACAATTGCTAGTCGCCAGCGTCAACAAAGAGGCCTTAGAAGTGTGCCAGGACTCCAGCAGTTCTGCAGTTTGTGTTATTTTGGAGACTTCCTATTCCCCCGACTCCAAGGCAGCCTCCCTAGTATGTTATTTGATTTTAATCTCCTGAGACGGCGGAATTATCTGCCCTGCGTTCGTTTGTTTTGTTTTCCCTTTGTTCGTTTATTTACTAATGCTAGATTTGCATGTTATTAGTCCCGTTGCTGAAATGCGACTCATCGTAATAGAGAGGAGGTCTGGGACTGAAAGGGACAACAGGAGGCATGCAGGAAAGCAGGGATGGAGACAGCAAAAGAGAGAAAAAGGGAGAGAGAGATGAAGAGAGGGAGAGAGGGGGAAAGTGTTCAATGAGGGGGTGGCAAGTTTGGAGTGTGAGCTTTGGGAGGGGAACTCAAATTACTTAAGAGTTCACATTTTGTAAGACTGCAGGCTTTTTTCCCCCCTAGTCTCTTTTTCTTCTCTCTATCTCTCTTTTCCCCTCACTCACTCATTCACTCTCTTCCTCTCTCTTTCTCCCTCTCCCTCCTTTTCTCTCTCTTCTTTAAGGGGAAGTGTCTAATAAAAGCCTGGTGTAGAGGGAAGGACTGCACTCACACACACACACACACACACAGCTCTGCTCCTCTTTTGCCCAGCTCCCTCTCTCTCTCTCTCCCTCTCTCTCTCTCCCTCTCTCTCTCCCTCTCTCTCTCTCTCCCTCTCCCCCCCCTTCTCTCTCTCTTTCTTTTTTTCCCAAAGCAGGAAGCTGAGCTGGAGCCGGTGCCAAGTCCGACCTGAATTCCTGCCAAGAGTCGACTTGTTTGCTCGTCTCGCTGGAGCCAGAGGCTGACCTTATTAGCCGCCAGGGCAGCCGTCTTATTAAAACACATCTGGCGCTGGGGGAGCCCACATAGTCCTCATATTGTCTTCCTGCTAGCTCCTGACCTTGCGTTACCTAGCAGGAATGCTGACAAGAGCTTCACGCATCTGTTGAGAGTTTCTGCAGTTTTTTTTCTTCTTTTTCTTCCTCCCTCTCTCTTTGTCTCTCTCTCTCTCTTTCTTTCTCTCTCTCCCTTTCTCTTTTTCTGTCTCTCTCTCTTTTTCTGCCCCTCTCTCTCTCTGCCTCACTCACTCACTCTCTCTCTCTCT
>NC_063202.1:9408859-9411359 GCF_017589495.1 Alosa alosa
ATGACCCTCCACACACACACACATACTGGCCAGCTCTAACTGTGAGAGGGGAAAACCTCCTCAGTTCTATGACCCTCCACACACACACACAAACACACACACACACATTCATACACACACACACACACTGGCCAGCTCTAACTGTGAAAAAGCCTCCTCAGTTCTATGACCCTCCACACACACACACATACTGGCCAGCTCTAACTGTGAGAGGGGAAAACCTCCTCAGTTCTATGACCCTCCACACACACACACATACTGGCCAGCTCTAACTGTGAAAAAGCCTCCTCAGTTCTATGACCCTCCACACACACACACATACTGGCCAGCTCTAACTGTGTGTGTGTGTTCTCCTCTGAATTTCTATGTGAGAGTGTTCTTGGTTTTGTGCATGTGCATGTGCGTGTGCGTGTTCGTGTGTGTGTGCAAATGGCTAGGGACTTCATGGGTTTAACAACTTGCTTGAAATTAGAGATTCTCAGATGGAGTGACGATGAATCTTTTATTACTTCTAACTTTTTTTTACTTTCTTTACTTACTGTAACTGTCCAATACGTATCAGTGGCTTCCCAGTTCTATCTTGTAATCTATAATCTAGCTTGTTGTGTGTGTGTGTGTTGTGTGTGTGTGTGTGTGTGTGTGAGAGAGAGAGAGAGAGAGAGAGGTGAGATTGAGAGAGAGAGAGAGAGAGAGAGAGGTGAGATTGGAGAGAGGTGTTGAAGTTCTAGAGGGTGTGTGTGGACAGCCCCAGCCTCCTCTTCAGAGAATTCTTCACATTCCTCCACTTCCCACAATGCCCACTACAAAGCGCTGGCTGCCCCAGCATTCCCTTCAGGCACATTAGAGGTGTGTGTGTGTGTGTGTGTGTGTGTGTGTGTGTGTGTGTGTGTGTGTGTGTGTCTGTGTGTCTGTGTGTTTGTGTGTGCGCGTGCGGCGTGTGCGCGTGTGCACATGCACATATGTATGTGTGTGTGTTGGTGTGTGTAAATATGTATAGTACGTGTGGGTGTGCACACATAGACAATACATCTGAGGCATGTGTGATTAAAAGAGACAGGCTGTGCATACCTCTGGGTCTTTGTATAGATGATCTAAAGGGTGTGCCATAGAGAGGGGACTGATGGCCAGAGGGTGAGCTCCTCTCTCTGTGAATGCCAGTAAGACAACTGCAGGCCTTTTACTTAACTTAACAACTGCAGGCCCTCTGTCCTCTCTACAACTGTTCTACTCACACTCCCTCATCCTCTCTCTGTTGATGTGATCGTAGTGTAGTGCTTTATAGAGTAGTGCAGTGTTGTGTAGTGTAGTGTAGTCCTTTATAGAGTAGTGTAGTGTTGTGTAGTGTTGTGTAGTGTAGTGTAGTGCTTTATAGAGTAGCGCAGTGTTGTGTAGTGTTGTGTAGTGTAGTGTAGTGCTTTATAGAGTAGTGCGGTGTAGTGCAGTGTAGTGTAGTGTAGTGCTTTATAGAGTAGTGTAGTGTTGTGTAGTGTAGTGTAGTGCTTTATAGAGTAGTGTAGTTTTGTGTAGTGTAGTGTAGTGTAGTGTAGTGCTTTATAGAGTAGTGTAGTGTTGTGTAGTGTAGTGTAGTGTAGTGCTTTATAGAGTAGTGTAGTGTAGTGTAGTGTAGTGTAGTGTAGTGTAGTGCTTTATAGAGTAGTGTAGTGTAGTGTAGTGTAGTGTAGTGTAGTGTAGTGCTTTATAGAGTAGAGCAGAAGCAGCAGCAGCAGCATGGACGGGGGAAGCAGGGATGGGGGGGACGGAGCTTTGTGGCGCACCACAGCAGGGGGCCGGGGAGACAGTCAGACTGCGGCCTGCAGCCGTGCATGTTGGGCAGGGGGACGGGGGTTGGGGGGGGAGGGGGTAGGAGACTGCCCAGCGCGGCACGGCGTGGCGTGGCGTGGCGTGGTGCGGGCCAGCCGGGATCGGGTTCAGCCCAAAAGCCCGGCCTCATCCTCTGCAGTGCAGCGCGGCCGTAAAATAAACAGCACGTCTTCCTGTCTCCTCACAGCCTCTTCCTGTTGTTCCTGCAAGTGTGAAAATGACACCTCCGAAAAAAAAAGAAAGATGAGGAGAGAGGAAAAATACAAAAACACTGCTCCATGGACGCTTCACAGTTTCAGATTCATACACATATCTGAAGCGCACACACACACACACACACACACACACACACACACACATACACTCCAGCACAGGAATATGCAAAGTTTGTTGTTTACACACACACACATGCAGTAGCATGTTGTTTACTCACATACACACAAACACAGACACACACTCACACACTCCCACATCCAAACAGCACCACTCAGGTAGCCTGAGGGAGCGTTTCCTGTTCCCTGCTGCTGGAGTAATCTTGCACTTACACTAAGCCTTATAAGCAGATGCTGTAGAGGAGTGTATCTTCAAACTGTGTGTGTGTGTGTATGTGTGTGTGTGTGTGTGTGTGTGTGTGTGTGTGTGTGTGGGAGTTGTGTGTGTTTTTGTGTGTTTGTGGTAT
>NC_063202.1:9423859-9428859 GCF_017589495.1 Alosa alosa
GATTGACGGCTGTAAATAGGGCTGCCAGGGAAACATCACCCCCCCCCCTCTCTCTCTCTGCCACTCAGGTGTGGGCACAGCCTCCACCGGCACACACACACACACAAACATACACACACACCCACGCACACTCAGGTGTGGGCTCCCGTCTGCCACTCACCAGCTTAGCTTAGCTTCCACCACTGAGCCAGCAGACGCCATCACTCCAACAAGTAGCTGTATGTGTGCGTGTGTGTGTGTGTGTGTGTGCGTGTGTGTGTGTGTGTGTGTGTGTGTGTGTGTGTGTGTAAGGGAAGAATGAGCAAGAGGGAATGTGTGTGTGTGTGTGTGTGTGTGTGTGTGTGTGTGTGTGTGTGTGTGTGTGTGTGTGTGTGTGTGTGTGTGAAGTAGGAAGGGGAGGGTGGGGGGTGTAATCCTATTGACATCAGAGATCCAGCTTCTGCACATGCCCCACAGCAGCTGGCCAGTTTGGAATGGAACGCACCATTGGACATGTGGGGGGGTCAGTGGCAAACTGAAAGCCAGTGAACCAAAGCCGTCACCACAAACACAAACCAGCATTCTGTTTTTCCTTTCCTCTCACACACACACACACACACACACATAGTTGACTAGCTAAACACATCACATACACTACTCTCTTTGTGTGTTCTTTCATTTTTAGCTCCAGCCTTCCTCAGGCTAGAGCTGAAGCCTCCCCCACCCACCCCCCTTTCTGCAGCCGGGGTGGTACGTTCCGCCTGTGGGCTCCCTGATGACTGCAAACACACATTCATTATCTAATCTCCCCTTTATGTTTAATTTACAGGCTTTTCTGCTCAGGCCATATGCTCCCTTTGTCTCTGAACCCACTGCTTTGTGTTCCGACAATCCAGACGCCTCCTCCTCCTCCTCTTAAGTCGAGAGACAGGGGGAGAGAGAGATAGAGAGAGAGAGAGAGAGAGAGAGAGAGAGAGAGAGAGAGAGAGAATGACAAAAAACAAACATGCATACAAAGAAAGACGTAAAAGAGAAAAAAGAATAAAAAGGGAGAAAAGCACTTTCATCATCCCCACCTGCCCCTGTACCTCTCTTGCCCCCTTGCCCCTTGTCTGAGTGTGTGTGTGTGTGTGTGTGTGTGTGTCTGTGTGTGTGTCTGTGTGTGTGTGTGTGTGTGTGTGTGTGTGTGTGTGTGTGTGTGTGTGTGTGTGTGTGTGTGTGTGTGTGTGTGTGTGTGTGTGTGTGTGTGTGTCTGTGTGTGTGTGTGTGTGTGTGTGTGTGCGTATGTGTGTGTTTGTGTGTGTGCGTGTTTAGGGGGGTGTGTGTGTGTGTGTGTGTGTGTGTGTGTTTGTGTGTGTGTGTGTGTGTGTGTGTGAGAGAGAGAGAGAGAGAGAGAGAGAGAGAGAGAGAGAGAGAGAGAGAGAGAGAGAGAGAGAAAGAGAAAGAGAGAGGGGAGAGAGAGAGAGAGAGAGAGAGAGAGAGAGAGAGAGAGAGAGAGAGGAGAGAGAGGGGGGGATGATCACTGTTCAGTGGGGGAGCAAATTATTGTGTTGATCTATTGTTTAGCCTTCCACTCTATCTCCCTCTCTTCCTCTGTGGTCCATCTCTCCTTCTCCTTTGCCTTCTCCTCTCATCCCTTATTTTTCTCCATTATCTCCCTCAGTGCTTTGTGATGGAGACTATGGGTACTGGCCTATGCTATTAGAGGGAGTTTGTGTGTGTGTGTGTGTGTGTGTGTGTGTGTGTGTGTGTGTGTGTGTGTGTGTGTGTGTGTGTGTGTGTGTGTGTAGTAATGTGGATTGTGAGGCCTTGATGTGTTCTGTACATGCTGCCACTAGGGTCAGACAGAGTTATGTCTCTTCTTTCAATAGCCCTTTCGCATTCATTCCTCTGTCAATTCCATTACCTATTTATTTTTTTCCCTTCTCTCTGTCTCTCTCTCACCAGGGGCGGAGCCAGACATTTGAAACATTGGGGGCTTAGCCCAGTGTCACACACAGTAAGGCTAGGGGGGTCCGGGGGCATGCACCCCCATCAGAAAAATTAGAAAAATAACCCCTTAAATAATGACTTCTAGTGAATTCTGTGTAAACTACTGTAATGGACACATTGAGACTTTAAAAATGTGAGACTCAAGGTATATCTGACTGGCACTTTGGGTCTTTCAAAAGGGGTCTATAGGCATAGCCTATCTGATCAGCAGGCACTTAGTTAATTAAGTGTTTTTTTTATTAGTTATGGTTTGTATATTATAGGCTAGTATACTATGCTGAGATAACCCTGATGGGATGCTACCTTGTCTCAATACATTTTTACTTTGAACTCTGGCAAAAGTAGCCTTATGGTCAGGTTTAGCACAGCCCCACACATTGTGAACCCACTTGTTATAATGTTCAATGGAACACATGAAGCTAAGTTTAATTCAGGGCTTAAAGTTCATTTTTCAAAATGGGGGGAATTCTCCCCTTCAGTGCTTCACATAGGGGGACTAATTCAGTTGGGGGTTGGCCTACATTTTACAAACTGAAATCGCATTTTCTTTATAGGCCTACAGGTGTCAATGAGAGAACACTTAGACTCACATGATTTTGGTTTCGATTTTTTAATTGGAGTAAGTCTTTGTGACAACACGTCATGATACATTTGATAATGTTTGATCGTTGTTTTGGTATGAAGCATCTTTTGCGTAATTAATACGCACTCTAGAAAGTGAAAGTAGCCTAACCCTATATGCGCTCTGTGTCTGAGCTGTCTGTGCACGTCCGCAATCCACAAATTGATTAGGCTACGTACCTCAAATGGAGAACACATCAATCTCATGGTATGGTTTGCCCTAAAATGCATGAAACATGCAAGTTCAAAATCCCGCCAGTAGCCACGTTACATCTCCGTTTCATATTTGTCTAGGCTAGCCTACAACTTACCGCAGAGCGGCAAAAAATATGACCGCCGCCCGGTCCAGCACATTTTTTCCACAAAAATAAATCACGCTGAAAGGCCTATATGATTCTAACTGTCTCACTAAATTGCATTATCCACACTCAATTCTCACTGGTATCTGCTAGACAACAAGTACCAAAACATGATTAGTTCATAGATTTCACATGTAAAATTCATTTTATACAACCCCACCCGCATCTTGCCTGTTCATAATTCTGAGAAATTCTTGAATTGTGTGCACGTGTGTGTGTGTGTGTGTGTGTGTGTGTGTGTGTGTGTGTGTGTGTGTGCGTGCTTGTGTGTTTGCCTGCGTATGTGTGTTTGTGCATATGCATGCATGCGTACATATGTCTACTGTGTGAGTATGTGTCATTTGTATGATTACTGTTAATGTATGTGTGTGCGTGTGTATCTGTTTATGCACATGTGTGCACATGGAATGGGTTAACATGACCCCTGGAGGCAAACATACGGAAAAAATTGGTCCTCCTAAACCTTACGGTTCTCGAGATATTCACTGAAAACTGTGTCTGCCTTACCCTCCTTTCGGGGGGTGCAGTCCAGCAGGGGGGCTACAGATCAAAACGAAAAATGATGGTTCCATGCTATCCATGTGGGGTTACAGGCCCACCAAGTGTCCTGGGAATCCTTGACGGAAATTTGGACATGCGAAAAAAAAAAAAAAAAAAAAAAAAAAACATCTGACCTATATGAGCTTCGCTGCACGGCGGCCATAATAAATTAATTGAACGAACTCAACTGACAACAGGTAAATCTACTGATTCGGTCATTGAGACTCTATGAATACAGTACAACAAACTTTCTGTTTTTTTTAGTTTATTTTTGTATAGCCTAATTGCCTAATGTCTTGACAATAGTTTTTCTTACCGCTTGCTGTTTAAACTGACTGCGCCGCTCTGAACTTTCCTGCCAGGTTTATGACGTAAACTGCTACATCTCGGCTGTGGCATTGCCTAAACTCATCGTGTGGGAAATCAGATTATCTGTCAATATTGGGCTTTAAAAATAAGGGACAGCCTATTTGCTCAGTAATAGTAGCCCACATTTTGTAACATTTATAGAGAAACCAAGGGGAAGTTAAATTAGAAATTAGAATCGTTGGAAATTGAAAACATACAAAAAAAAAGTTTCGGGGCTTTTGAAAAAAGATTCGGGGCTTGAGCCCCCGAAGCCACCCCCTCGCTCCGCCAATGTCTCTCACTCTCATTCTCTCAGTGATCAGTCCCTCTCTTCTCATTGTGCTGCTTGCTGCTGCTGCTGCTGTGTGTGTGTGTGTGTGTGTGTGTGTGTGTGTGTGTGTGTGTGTGTGTGTGTGTGTGTGTGTGTGTGTGTGTGTGTGTGTGTGTGTGTGTGTGTGTGTGTGTGTGTGTGTGTGTGTGTGTGTGTGTGTGGTGTGTGTCTGTACTTTGCTACAAAAGCTCATGCTTCTCTGTTTTGCAGTGAGTTGAGCTCTCGAGGAGGATTCAATTCTGGGCCCGCGCTTTCATTTCAGTTCATCTCTGAAGCTATGATAATGCAAATCTCTTCCTTTCTGTTTCTCTTTCTCTCTTCTCTCTCTCTCTCTTCTCTCTCTCTCTCTCTCTCTCTCTCTCCCATTGTGGAAATGTCAGAATCATATTTGTAAAGAGCTTTGGTCAAGGCTATTTAGTGTCTATTATAGTTAGTCTATGTAGTACATTAATGTCTGTTAGTCTTCTGTAAGACTGTTTGTGAAAGGATGTCATTCATAGAGATATTATGAATGAAATAAGCAGTAACTATCAGAAGTGGTATGCGCTGAGTTTATGCATGCGTCTATCTGTCTTTATGTTTGAATGTGAACATATGTTTATGTGTGAGTATGTGTGTGTGTGTGTGTGGACACACAGAACTGAAAGTCATACACAGAATTTGCCTTTTAAATTTTTGTTTTTATATTTTTGTTGACAATAAATACCCCAGTAAAGAGTATGCCATATGCCAGCACTGTGCTGTGGAGTATTAAATATGCTTAAACGGTGGGTTTGCTGTTTGTCAAGCGCCATGACAGAGTGTGTGTGTGTGTGTGTGTGTGTGTGAAG
>NC_063202.1:9433859-9438859 GCF_017589495.1 Alosa alosa
CTGGCCATGCTGTAAACCGCACTTGTGAGCCGCTTGATAAGAAACATGTGTGAACTCAGTTTAATGAACGTGTCCAACATCCCAGGTGTGCTCCTGCAAGGTCAGCACCAGCCACACCACTGAGGCCCACTGCACGCGCATGGTCAGGAGATGACCTATGGGACTGAGGCAGACTCTGCTGCTAAGGCACAAAGGCAGATAGGAAAGGTGGTGCTGTTAGCCGCTTGTTCTGTTAGCATGCTGGGACTGCCTCAGTGGGGAGCTGGGTTGTGCAAAATTGAGACTGACTCCTAAATTCCAATTTAATTCTTGAATTATTGGCACCTTTGGTAAAGCTGACTTAAAACAGGTATAAAAAAAATAATCTTTTGCCTATTTATTGTAGCCTCACAAAACAATGAGGAAAAATCTAACCTTGAGGAAAATCTCCTGAAGAGATAAACATCCCCTTTTTCTCAAAATATTTTTTATCCCTTCAATGTTGGATTCTTCCTCATTGTTTACATTGTGAGATTACAAATAGTAGTAGTAACCTTCCCAGCGCTAAATATAGGTGAGATTCAACACATTCTTTCTGTTGTGTGACCGTTTGGAATTTATTTGAATTGCTGTGTATTTAATTCCACTTCCTGTCATTCCAATTTAAATTCAAATTCAACTTCCTGTGGGGCGGAGCCAATTCAAATTCCAATTCATGAATTGAATGGAGGCCGATTCTAAAATTCTGAATTTTGCACAAGCCTGGAGGGGAAATGCCCTACCTCTGCTGAAGAGGAGGGGGGGGGGGGTAAATCGAGTGATCTGGGAGAGAAAAGAAAAGAAGGGAATACAAAAAATAGAAGGGAGTGAGTGAGTGAGAGAGCAAAAGAGAGAGAGAAAGAAAGAGGGGGGAGAGGCAGGGACAAGAGATTAGAGGCTCTCAGGGAGTTGTCATGTACCTCGCTGTGTTGCCATGCCTTCTCCAATTTTCCCATCATCCTCCCCTAACCCCAATTTTCTTCTCTCTCTCTCTCTCTCTCTCTCTCTTCCCCCTTCTCCTACAATCTCCACCCTTTCCAATAACCTTCCCTATTCCCCCCTTTTCCTCTATTCTTCTCTCCCTCTCTCTCCCACTCTCCTCCTCTCCTCCTCTCTTCTTCTCCTCCTCTCCTCCTCTCTCCTCTGGGGAGTGCGGCTCCTGTCTGCCACCTGCGGCGCCCTCACCTGTCGCCCGTGTCATCGCACCCCAGTGACCAGAGAGCCACAGGAGAGAGAGAAGCTGCCCGCCCATTTGCCCGCCAGCCTGACTGACACTTCTACAAAGCCTCCAGCATAGAGCTGGCCCTTGGGTCCTCATTACACAACTGTGTCTGTGCATGTATAGTTTGTGTGTGTGTGTGTGTGTGTGTGTGTGTGTGTGTGTGTGTGTGTGTGTGTGTGTGTCTGTTTCTGTGTGCGTGTGCGTGTGCGTATGTGGGTGTGGGTGTGGGTCTGTGTGTGTGGGTCTGTGTGTGTGTGCATGTCTGTCTGTGTGTGTCTGAGAGTCCTGAGCATAATGTGGCAGTGTCTCTTGTTCTATTCCACACATACTGTAGGTTGTGTGTGTGTGAAGTAGGTTTTGTGTGTATTCTCACTATACAGCTATATTATTGTGTTACTGATGCAGAGCCTGCATGCCCAGAGGCTTGCTCTGCATGATCAGTCCTGTGCACACTGCTCTCCACAACAGCAGACACAGAGCTAAAGAGGAAATGGTGGTATGTGGCACATTTGAGGTACAAATGCATGCAAGACCACACAGAAGCCAGTCAGTCACATGGTTGACTTTCTATTTGCACTCAGTTATAATGACGTGCTTGCTGGCTGCATAATGTGGGGGTTTTGAGGTATCGTGAAAATAACTGTGTTTTCTTTCGCCATGACCATCGTGCACTACGTATGTTTACACAGCTAATTGTGGATGAAGCCAGTTAGCGTGGATGTTGATAGCAGCGGTCTGGTTAAGGCATGTGAGCAGTGCACCTCTCCGCTGGCGAGCAGCGCCGGTCCGTGTGTCTCTTTAACGTCCCCCTGTCCTCTGAGACGGAATAGGCTGCAGCAGGGCAGAGCTATCTGAATGGTTCTCGTCTATGCATAGCCTGGAGGACAGTTCCAGTTCTGTTGATGCAGTTCCGCGTGTGGCCTCTGTGGAGTGCTGCTGGGCAGCCTGTGACTTGGAGAGGTGGAGGCGGAGGAGGAGGAGAGGGTGGAGGTGGAGGCGGTGTTTAATTTATCCATTCTAACTGGCATGTGTTAGTGTGGATTTACCAGCATGCTCCTCCCAGGTAGATCATGTGTGGGAGGGAAGTGATGTCTCTGCCATCCTTACTTACTGAAAAACATGTCAGGCTTAAAGTATCCCTGTGTGTGTGTGTGTGTGTGTGTGTGTGTGTGTGGGGGATCATAGTTCATTCATGTAGATGTTTATGTGTCTTTAAGCAAGTGAGAGGAGGGAAGTAGATTACTGTAATTGTGTATGTTGAGTGTGTTTACATTTGTGTGTGTGTGTGTGTGTGTGTAGGTGTACATGAGAGAAAGAAGGTTAGTGGTGTGCATTTCTTCATCTATGTATGAACAAGTTTTCATGCATTAGTAAGTTTTCTTGTGCACATGCATTTCTGTGTTTTTACTTGTGCCCAATCAGATGTGTGTGTGTGTGTGTGTGTGTGTGTGTGTGTGTGTGTGTTTATCTGGGTGTTATTATAGTATATAAAGTATATCTACTCTTTTGATCCTGTGAGGGAAATTTGGTCTCTGCATTTATCCCATTAGAATTAGTGAAACACACTCAGCACACAGTGAACACACAGTGAGGTGAAGCACACACTAATCCCGGCGTGCATGTGTGCATTTAACTGTTATTAAAGTTATCTGTGAGTATGTGTGTGTGTTTGTGTCTGCGTGTGTGGTTGTGTGTATACAGTATGTGTGAGTGTGGTTGTAAGTGCATATGTGTAAGGGCCTCAGAGTGTGCGTGTGTGTGTGTGTGTGTGTCTGTTTAGTGTGCGTGTGTGTGTGTTTGTGTGTTTGTATGTTTGTGTGTGTGTGTTTGCATGCGTGCGTACATATGTGTGTGTGTGTGTGTGTGTGTGTGTGTGTGTGTGTTTGCATGCGTGCCTACATATGTGTGTGTGTGTGTGTGTGTGTGTGTGTGTGTGTGTGTGTGTGTGTGTGTCTGCTGGCGCTGCCTGTACTCTGCTTCAGTGAGCACAGCTGTGGGGTTGGTAATGATGTGGGGCCAGGTCAGCATTAACTGCATTAACATGTGTAACAGAGGCAGGACCAACACCTGCCTATTACACAGCTCAGCAGCCTCCCTAATGCCCCCTCACACACACACACACACACACACACACACACACACACACACACACACACACATTCACAGACACACAGTTCTGTGCATATACTCACATGCACATACACACATGCGCACACACACACACACATACAGATCCAGAAACACACACACACACACACACACACACACACACACACACACACAGACACACACACACTCATGTAGTCATATACACTGTCAAACAAACAAACATGTGGTTATTCATTTACTTACACACACAATCTCAGCAGGGTCACTTACAAACAGAAATACATACTTAAACATGCACACACACACACACATTCACACACACACACACACACACACACACACACACACACACACACACACACACACACACACACACAAACACACACACAAACACACAAACACACACGGACACGGACACATTTGTCCTCAGGGTCATGGCCACCATGCGTACGACACCTATGTTAAGATATAAATACGATTGAAATCCCAGGGAGCCAGCAGTGAGACTTTGATTAGACAAGCATGTTAGAGACATCGTAGAGAGCCGTCTAGAGCACTGGCAATCTACTGTGCATACATGCCACCTGCCACACTGTGCAAGCTCTAAGCTTTCACTGCACACAGCACATAAACGCTTTATGGGTTCCAAGTGCAGTGCTAACTGCATACTCCAGCCTCATGATATGGTGGCTCCGCTGTGTGTGTGTGTGTGTGTGTGTGTGTGTGTGTGTGTGTGTGTGTGTGTGCGTGCTCAAGTTTTTATGTGTGTCAGAGTCTGTGTGTGCGTGTGCATGTGTTTTGTGTGTGTGAGAGTATGTGTGAGTGAGTGAGTATGTTTGTGTGACAGTGTGTGTGTGTGTGTGTGTGTGTGTGTGTGTGTGTGTGTGTGTGTGCTGTGTGTGTGTGTGTGTGTGTTTGTGCTATCAGATGCATCAGTAACGGTGCCAGTGCGTGTGATGGTTGGCCACGCGCTCGGAAATCGATCAGATCACACCTGACGCCTCCTACTCCCGCCAGCTGCTCCCCGCGCTCCTGCCTTGTTGCTAGGAGACGTGCTTTCAGGGAAGATGTCTGCAGCCAGTGTTTGGACACCTCACAAAAAAAGGAAAAGAAAAAGAAAAGCTCCCAGATGCAATTGAGGAGGGATCGGCTTTTGGATTGTGTGCCAAAGGAGATGCAAGGGGAAAAAGCACTCAAACATACATGCACACACACACACACACACACACACACACACACACACACACACACACACACACACACACACACACACACACACACACACACATACACTCTCTCTCACTCTCTCCCTCCCTCTCTCTGTCTTTCTCTCTCTCTCTCTCTCTCTCTCTCTCTCACACACACACACACACACACACACACACACACACACACACACACACACACACACATACACTCTCTCTCACTCTCTCCCTCCCTCTCTCTGTCTTTCTCTGTCTCTCTCTCTCTCTCTCTCTCTCTCTCACACACACACACACACACACACACCTACAGACTCACAAGCATGTGCAAGCATACCGCACATGTCAAACAAAGCAACACAAACACAGACATACACCCACAAAGGCAGACCCTCAAACACACACACACACACACACACACACACACACACACACACACACACACAAAC
>NC_063202.1:9443859-9466359 GCF_017589495.1 Alosa alosa
TATCACTATCTTACAAAATACATGTGTGCTTTCCGTTAAAGATCCATAATGACTTGCTTGTATTCATCCTATAGTTGTCAGCATTTCTATGGCCAAATAGCTTAAGCTACTTGACGCTCTTGACACACACACACACACACACACACACACACACATATAAAAACACATACAAACCCACCACAAGCACACAAACGCCTGTGCTCCTCCAGCTCCTCCTCTCCCAGCTCTCTCTCTCTCTCTCTTACTCTCTTTCTCTCTCTCTCCCTCTCTCTCTCTTTCTTCTCTCTCTCTCTCTAACTGCTCCAATCAATAAACCAGGGAGCATGCAAAGGGCTTTTCTAGCTGACAGCAGCAGCAGCAGCAACCCTACTCCCCAGCTGCTGAGGGAGAAGTGGAAGAGAGAGGGAGGGAGAGAAGGATGGAAGGATAGAGAGAGAGATGAGAGACATGGAGAAAAGAGAGAGAGAGAGAGAGAGAGAGGGGGATGGAGGAAATGAGTAGGGGATTGAAGGTAGAAAGTGGACAAAGAGAGGGGTGAAACAGAGAGAGAAAGAGAGAGAGAGAGAGAGAGAGAGAAGAGAGAGAGATAGAGAGAGAGAGGAGAGAGAAAGAAAAATGAGGGGGAATCTATACACAGACAGTCTTTATTGACTCCACTCTGTGCAAGGCTCCTGGAGGAGCTGTTTATCAGCCAAGACAAGCACAACAATGGAACCCAGTGTGTCCGTACACTCTCACACACACAAACTCTCTCACACACTCACACACACACATAAACATAAACACAGACACACACACACACACCTTCACGCACATATATATAAACAGAAACACAGAAACACACACTTAAACAGACACACTCTTAAACAGAAACACACTACTGAAGTGCACTCCTTTTCTTTCTGTATACCCCCCCCCCACCCTCATCACCCAAAGACACAAACATGCATACATAAGCATACTCTCACAATTGCACAAGGTGAGTCATCCTCTCCCTCTCTCCTCTTTCCTATCTCTCTCTGTTACACACACACACACACACACACACACACACACACACACACACACACTGTCCTGCACCAGGGGAGAGGAAGGGGACCTGGAGCCATTAGTTGGTTAACCCCTGGCCTGCTCTGCAATGGGCTCTGTTGTGTCTGCTACATGGCTGTGACTAATTGTGTCCGTTGTGTGAACACTCCGCTGCCCCGCACAACCGCTTGCCCACTCCACAGAAAAGACTCTTTGTCTGCTTCTCCCTCGCTTTTTATCTCTTTATCTCTCTCTCTCTCTCTCTCTCTCTCTCTCTCTCTCTCTCTCTCTTTCTGTTTCTCTCTCTCTCTCTCTCTCTCTCTCTGTTTCTCTCTCTCTCTCTCTCTCTCTCTCTCTCTCTCTCTCTGCTGGTTTGTCTATCTCTCCCTAGCTCACTGTCTACACAGTTCCATAGACACCCACAAAACCTCAGGCACAGAGACGCAGACACGTACTGTACACACAGATGCACACATACACATACACACAGACCACCACAGGCATAGCTGCACGTACGCACGCACCCGTGTGCACACACACTCTCTCACACACACACACACACACACACACACACACACACACACACACACACACACACACACACACATAACCTTAGGCATTAAATAGACACACACTCATGCAGGCATTGGCACTGGCACTCACACAGAGGCGCATAATTACACACACACACACACACACACACACACACACACACACACACACTCAGTCATTTTCTCTGGCTTTCAGCTTCCCCTTGTCCACATAATGACTACACTCATGCCTTCCCTGTTAAATTAAAGTTCACCATGTCTGTTTCACCCCATTTCTCTCTCCATACTTGCCTGCCTCTCTCTCTCTCTCCCCCTCTCTTTTTTTGTCTCTCTCTCTCTCTTCCTCTCTGTCTCTTCATTTTCAGGTCTAACAGGAAGGCACTTATTAGTTTATGACATCCCTCCATTTGTGGGGCACGTCCTCTCAGGTCTGGAATACACAACAGGAGAGAGATTTGTGTGTGTGTGTGTGTGTGGGGAAGCCACGTCCTCTCAGGTCTGGAACACACAACAGGAGGAGAGAGGGGGGAAGCTTTTACCAGCCCCTGTCGCCTGAATAATGGAGGCACATGACACGTCCTCTTACGGCCAGCATTCCCGCTGAAGCCTGTTCTGTGTCTTGGCCGGCCGCTTCGCTGAGCCATCACGTACAATTCTGTATTTGTGTCTCCGTAGCCGGTAGCTTTAGTTTTAATGTCACCTCTAAGAGGAGCCAAAGCCTCTCACTGTCTGTTTAGTGTGTTTCGTTTAACGCTCTGTGCATCTGCAATGCCACTTAAGAAGACAGTGTGTGTGTGTGTGTGTGTGTGTGTGTGTGTCTTGCCGCATGCTTCATGTTCAGTGAGGTCTCGTTATGTCAGAGGGGTTATATGACAACAGAGAACAGAGGGGAAAGGAAAGACATGTCCCAGGCAGGTGGAGAGAGGAAGTGACATATCCCAGGCAGGTGGGGAGAGGAAGTGACATGTCCCAGGCAGGTGGGGAGAGGAAGTGAGGAAGAGTAGAGGAAGAGTAGGGGATGGAGGGATATAGAAAAGAAAGGAGGAGAAGTAGAGGAGGGAGGGCGGAGGCATGATGCTTGCCTGCTGAGGCTGAGGGCCTTGGGGTGGAGCCTAGAAGATGTAATCCTCTTTAAAAAGGTCACTGACTCAACCCTATCTATGTCAAGCAAGGATAACAGTAGCATTATTAACTCCTGCTGACTGAGGCTGTGTGTGTATGTGTATATGTGTGTTCATGCATATGTGTATTTATATGTATGCGTAATGTGTGTGTGTGTGTGTGTGTGTGTGTGTGTATGTGTGTGTGTGTGTGGTGTGGTGTGTGTGTGTGTGTGTGTGTGTGTGTGTGTGTGTGTGTGTGTGTGTGTGTTGTGTGAGAGTGACCAGGAGGGAGATAGCGTGACCGATAGTGTCTCCTCTCTGGTCGTGTGCAGTGTCTCTGTTGTTGTCACTTTTCAAGGGGCTTTCATGTTGCCCTCTGAGGTTCGGCCGGCATTGATCGGGCTATGCTGAAGGTTCGTCTTAGTGCCGCCTGGCTGACCATCGCAAACCTCATGTGTCACGACAACAACACGGGTATTTCTGGTTCCTTAGTGTTGTGTAATGGAACAAAGCATCAGAAGTACTGTTCTGTATACTTATGTATGTGTACAGAAGCTCTTTCTGTAAACAGTAGTCACCATGTCTGTGAGAAGGCTTTGCAAAAGTGTGCTCATGTGTGATTGTGTGTGTATGTGTGTGTATATGTATATTTGGGTATGTGTGTGTGTGTGTGTGTGTGTGTGTGTGTGTGTGTGTGTGTACTGTATATGTGTATGTGAATGTGTGTGTGTGTGTGTGTGTGTGTGTGTACATGCGTGTGTGTGTGATTGTTTGTGTGAGTATTGATCTGACTGTGGGCCTCCGTGTGTACACATGTGTGTTGAGTGCCCTGCTGCACCTGTCACTGAAGTGTTGACTTTGCAGCCCCTCCTTTGACCTTGTCACCACGCTAACCCGTTTGTCCTGTCTATTAGTTTCCCTCAGAGGCGTTGTCAGAGAACATTCACACACACATACACCCACACACACACACACACACACACACACACACACACAATCTATCAGGGAGGGTGAAAGGTGTTCTGGGAAGTGTTTTTGTGTGTATGTGTCTCAGGGTTACGGTCAGTGTGTGACAAGGGACCCAGAGCTATTTCACGAGGTCTTTCCTGTCTCTCCACATACAGACACGGTGATGTAGCTTCTCTGGAAGTAAAAAGAGAAAAGCCCCCTCTGAGAAAACAAACACAATCCTAGAGTTTCAACATCCCCCTGTGTTTTCACAAGGCCGAGTGTACTCCCCCCACAACTTGGTTGGGACACACTAGGGCTCTGAATGGGAACAGAATGTATGGAGACAGAGCAAAGAGATGAGGTTTTATGTGTTTGTGTTGTGTGGTTGTCACGTTCTGACGGCACTGGTTTTTCACCGTTCCCATTCTTAGACTCGGTTCTATTATGCATCAGCTCAGGCAGGCTCTACTCTCTCTCTCTCTCTCTCTCTCTCTCTCTCTCTCCATCTCTCCTTCCTCCCCCTCCTCTTCTTCCTTCTCTCTTTCTGAAACTCTCCCCCTCTCTCCTTCTCTCCTCTCCTCTTCCGATGGTGAAATTACACTGCTTTTAAAATTGAGTAATTGCTACTGTCTGGCGAAGGCGTCCGCTGACTGTTTTGAAAGGAGCCTTTCATGTCTGCCCGGTCTTAAAAAGGGGGGGGGGGGAGGATTCTGTAGTTAGCTAGCCATTTGTTATTCCTCGCCTTGCATCAGCCCCCTCCCCACACACACACACTCCTCCCCCCCCACACACACACACACCTCCTCTCCCTCTCCTCCTCCTCCTCCCCCCCTCTCTTAGCACTCTCCTCCCTCCTCGCTACCTCTCCGCTGCTCCCTTTGCTCTCGTTTGATCCTGCGGAACGATGCGTGATCGCTGAGGCAGAGAGAGAGAAAAAAAAGAGACAAACCCCAGTGTGTCTGCATTTCTCTGCCTCTTTCTGTGTGTGTGTGTGTGACTGTGTGTGTGTGTGTGTGGGGGGGGTGTTTGTATTTGTATTTTGAGTGTCTGTTTCTCTCTCTCTCTCTCTCCCTCTGCCTCTGTATGTGTCTTTTTTTCAAATGCCAACAACACAAAGCGAGATGAGCTGCAAGCATGAAGATTCCCTTTTTCCGAATGCCACACATTCACGCAAGACATTTTTCATTGCCTCACTGCCAGTGAGAAAGAGAGAGAGAGAGAGAGAGGTAGAGAGAGAGAGAGAGAGAGAGAGAGAGAGAGTAGAGATGTAGTAGCTTACTTCCTTCTTCTCCCTCCCAGGCCCAAGCTTTTGCAGCCTCAGAGCCCTGACCCCTGGGCCTCCACCTCCACCATATCAAAGCTCTCAAGTTTGTAACACTAATACCTTCATTGCTAGCAGATGTGATGAGTTTTGAGATACCCTGATTGGGTCCTGGAGGAGGAAGAAATTTGCTCACGGTTATCAGGAGCCACAACTCTCACCGAGGGGGATATAATCTGTTTTGATAAGTAACAAACATCGGGAGCTGACATGTTTTTTGATCAGTTGGTAATGCGTCTGTGTGTAGTACTCAATGCTGCCAGCAGAGGGTGTACCTGGGTTGGGAGATGGAGAGAAAGCCAAAGAAAAACAGACCTTGAAGCATGCCATAGGCCATGTTCATTATGTTTTTTTAAATTATTGTTTCACCAAGCTACTGGGCTTCTGTTTGTGACTTGATGGTCCACTTGCATGTGTGGATACTTAGGGGACACTCTGTAATTTATGACGTTAAAAAGTCAATCTATCTGCCATACTTTGATCCCTTTTTCCCTGTAGGAACTGTAGCATGCCATAATCAGTGGATGTGATTCAACTTGTGACAGTTGGCAGAGAGAGAGAGAGAGAGAGAGAGAGAGAGAGAGAGAGAGAGAGAGAGAGAGCTCTTAATTTGCTCCCCGTAACCAACAGGCCAATCTGTGGCGTTTTATCTCCCGGGGGCCTGGGGAAGCATGTGATTATCCTGTCCAATAATTGTACACTTCAGCGGCTTAATTATGTTAGTGCTGCCCTGATGTGATCCAGCTTCCATCAATGTGTCATCTGTTGCTGAAACCTGGAGGGGTGACTCGGTGAACAACCAGCTTTCTGTTCCGATCCGTAGAGGTTACAGCCTGAGCATCATAGATCTGGTGTCCAGATAACCTGCCAGTGTGTATGTGTGTGTGTGAGCGTGTGTATTCCACTCAACTACTGGTAGCCTCAAGTTATCCATTAGCCAGCCACACTGAAAGACCTTGTTGTTATTGCTTTGCATAATACATCAATTACCCTTCTGCCCTGGTTAATAGTTATTTGGAGTGAGATAAGCATCAGGCCTCTCGCTGACACAGTAACCACCATCTACTGCTGGTTGCAAGCCTGATTATCTCTGCCTCATTTGGGAAGGAAGTTACTGTTACACTGGCATCCACACACAATAGTCACAGGTGGATGTCTGTTGCATTACCCCTTTTAAAGAGCTGAAAAAAAAAAGGTGTAACTAGTGAGCAAGAGACAAAGTAGTGGTTCCACAATAATAATAATAATTTAAAAAAAAGCTTCAATGATTTTCATTTTAATTGGGGTGAAGTGAGGAGCTTGTTGTGCAGCGTGCCTTTTTAAGTTCTTCTCTGTAATGTAGGGCTGCAGCATTGGACCTCACTCAGGGAGGGAAGTGATGAAACCGGGCTCTGTGCGCAGCAGACTTGTTTACAGTGAGCCATCATCACTTTCTGTCAGCAGTGACCTTCACAGAGCCACCTGACTGGATCTTTGACTGGGCCAATTGTTATCGTTCCATCATAGTAGAAAAGTAAAAAAAATCTCTCTTGTGCTACATAAATATAGTGCACCCTAACCCACCCACATCCACAGCTTATCGTAAACAAATGATATCCAGACATCACAGGTGCAGCTCCTGTTGTTGGTCCAGACCAAAGGTCTCCCCTCTTCTCGCAGCCCATGAGAGATGTTGTCCTTAACCTTTGACCTTTCCACCCTGACCTCTGCCCCACTCCTGCCCCTCTCAGGTCCGCTGTCCCTCGCTAAAGGGCGGGGCCAAACTCGGCAGCCACTGGCGGTCAGTGAGCCGGTCAGTTCGTGCCACCTGCAGCACCACGCGGACAGGAAGTGTGCAAATCGATCGCACTTACCCGTTTCCTGTAGCGGCTCCCTCCTACCAGCCTTTATATAGCTTGCACCAAGGCGTTCATAATCAGCTCTGAGTGTGTGTGTGTGTGTTATGTGGTTTGGGTAATAAACTAGAAAGGGAGTATAGGGGGGTTGTGTGAGAGTAAGCAAATGATGGGGAAGAGGGGAATGAGTCACAGCCTCCCCCACATCCAACCTCTTTTTGAATCGCTATTTAATCAGGAGCTATGAATGCACATTAAGGGACTGAAAAATCAGCCTTTGACTCTCAATATGGAGTTAATTATTACAATTCCCTTCCAGAGAATTGTCTTTTTTTATGCCTCTCCTATAATCGTCATCAATGAACGCGTCCTGATTATAAATAGCATGACTTTGTGTATGAGTGAGAAGATGCTATATGAGGGTGTTAAAGGTTATTTCCTTGCATTGCACTGGCAGCTGCCGGGGCAACGCTTGCAGCCAGAAAGCACATCCTGTGTCTTACTCATCACTCTCTCTGGGGGTAAAGCCTGTCTGCTGCAGTCAAACAGCTACTCATTATGTGACGTGTGTGTGTGTGTGTGTGTGTGTGTGTGTGTGTGTGTGTGCGTGCGTGCGTGTGTTTACAGTATGTGTAGCAATGACTGTCCTGGTTTCGGATGTGATAATCTCCCTGGGGTTGTCGGAGTTCAGCCAGGCCGGTCTCGTCTGCTTGTTTCTCAGCTGCTGCTGCTGCTGCTGCTTCTGCCACTGGGCCTTGGAGGCGCTGAACCTGAACCAGTGACTTGGCCCCCGGGTCCCGAGCTTGAGCCTTGGGAGAGCATGGCCCACTGATCTGTGCTCGTGGCGAGGACAAGACTTTGCGGCCAGGCACGGCAGGTTTGCAGCACCGAGGTGGAAAAGGAGGACAGTGCAGGAGCCCATGAGGCAAGTGAAGGGTCTGAGAGAGAGAGAGACACACACAGAAAAATGAAGGAGGGAGAGTGGAAGGATGGGGAGGGGCAGAAGGTAGAGGACGAGTAAAGAGTGCAGAAGTTGGATGAACAGGGAGATAGATGAGCAGAGGAGATGGCAAGGAGAGGTGTGTAGGAGGCCAAGATGAAGTGAGATGAGGACAAATGGAAGAGAAAGATAGTGGAGAGGAAGATTGATGTTAAGGCGGAGAGAAGTGTAGAGAGAGAGAGAGAGAGAGAGAGAGAGAGAGAAGAGAGAGAGAGAGAGAGGGGATAAGGAAAAGAATGAGAGAAATATGTACAGGCTCCTTAGAGCAGTGCCTTAGTTGGGGTAGTGGGACGTCAGGCCGTGTCAGTGCGCTCGGCTGGCCAGCCTGCAGCGGCAGTGGCAGAGGAGGATCTCTCTCCGGACCTCCGTCTGAAGTTCCACCGCCAGACACTCACACACTCCGCTCCGACGTCAGGCCAAACGAAAAAGGTTAGCGCTCGTTCCAAACGAAAAAGCTGCGCCCAACTCTGAAGCGGGGTGTCTAAGTGCAGTGTTTCAGACTCACAGAGAGAAGGAAGAACACGTGTGGAGATGTTAACACAGCAGGCATTCCCTCAGGCCACATTCCGAGAATATCAATCTGCTTTGAAGAACTACCAGGTTTAGCGCTCTCTCTCTCCCTCTTCCTCTCTCTCTCTCTCTCTTCCTCTCTCTCTCTCTTCCTCTGTCTCTCTCTCTGGGGCGTGTGTATTGGATTTGTAGAACTACTGTAGTACAGGTCAAGCGGAGCAAAGCAAAACCGTTCAGCTGCCCGCTGTTTGCACAGCCCCTGCACCCTCAGGGATCACGGTCCAGCAGCCAGCAGGCAGGGTCACTGCACCTGAGGTGGCCTGGTTTATTCTCTTGACCGGGACGCTGTCTCTGCCGTGTGATTATGTGGTCATGTCGTGCAGACCTGATGCCAGAGCACAGCTCGGTGGCGCCGCCGCCTCTGCAAGGAGCTGCTGCTGTTCCCAAACCACCCACCTTCTCAAAATGGAGTCCGAGCTGACCTGTCATCAACAGTCTGCAGCTTCATTTATCACATAGCAGGGTGGCGCGTACAGCCTCCTCAGACACACACACATACATTCACACAAATACAATATACACACACACGTACACAGACGCATACACACACACACACACACACACACACACACACACGTGATCGTCCACTGCTTTTTTTCCATTTTGCGGCCTATGATCAATGGAGAGTAATACCTCCCTACTGTACGTTCACACCCATCCCTCTAGCCCACCAGCTTCACAGACATGATTCTGATCAAATCTCTTTTGTGTGCCCGTCCCGAAGGGAACGTCCCCATCACCCAAAACCCAATTTGAGAGCTGTGTGGGAGGGATGGGCTTATTATGTGTGGGGAAGGGTAGTGTGGACCTCCTAGTGGGGGAGGTGAGGGTCTTCTGATAAGATTTCGAAAGAGGTTTGACACCAGTGAGGCTGGTGGTTTGCCATATTACGGCACCTATTGTTAGTCATTGAAAGGAATGATACAAAAGCTACACCCATTTTGTACAAATAGAAATGTGTGATGGAGGAGCAGGTGGTGCCCCAGTGGTGGTCATGATTGCGGGGAGTGCATGTAGACTCCAGCACTTGTACACATCGTTCCAAGTTGTCATTACAATCCATGTATAGGCTTGACCCTTGAATTGTGGTCACTTGTTCGCATTGATTCCCCCATCACTTCCTTGCCTGTGTTTCCTCCCCCTGTATTGACCGTTGGGTTTATCTCCTGTCTATGGTGTGTCAGCAGCATTTATGAGTACGGAGGCTCTGGTTAATGGGCCTTTTATGCATGCAGAGGTGCCCGTCAGTCTCCTGGGTTTAATTAAAAACGCTAGCGTGCTGCAGAGCAAATGGAACGCAGCCGTATCGACACAGATGAGATGAAAGACCGTGATCAAAGACCCCGTCTGCCGATGCCACAGGTTATGTAGGCGAAGGGAGGAGTGCAAAGTACGGAAACAGAGGTGCATTGTGGGGATGTGACCCCGGCACTACCACCACCACACTCATGTCAGGGCAGGGCAGGGCAGTGGCAGTGCAGGGGCAGGGCATGGGTGCATCCGCAGGCAGTCGCTCGCCCCACAGCAGGGTGGACCACCAAGCTAATTGCATCCCAGTGTGGATCCAGTGGGAGTGATTAGCTCTGTCACTGCGTACTCCTGTCTCCCTCCTGGCTGCCCTTGGGCTGCAGATGGTGATGGAGACGTCCTGGTCTGCATGTTGTCACTATTCCTGGTCCTCTCGTCTGTCCCACAAAGGCAGGTAGGCAGACAGGCTTGGGCTCATTATTGTGAGAGTAGACATCTGATTATATTCGTCTTTAAGAACGAAACTAGCTGGCTCAGCTGCCTCAAGGTTTATGCTTTAGAGGCAAAGAACTAACTACCTGAAAGTTCATCCATAAGTGAGCACTCTAGAGAGTACCTGTGAAGGTTAATGCAGGCAAACAGCTACGAGTAATTTGTTGTCTTTGCAACGCTTTGTCCTTCCAGATGTAAACAAGAAAGACTACATACCTTATTTAAACATCAAAAATGTGCTTTACATCACATTTGACCCCCACACCATATGCATCAATTTTATAAAAATAACAGTAGGTTATAATAGTTAATTATATAATTCATATTAGCGCTCTCAGATCTGTGAAGGTATAATGAATTCTTGGCATCTCACCTTGTGGTGTGATAAACATTTGCTATATCATGTCTGCTATCTTTTCCTCCTTAGGCCATCTGTTCTTACTGTGAGTTAGTAATGAGCTTTTGGGACACATATGTTCAGTGTTTTGGTCAGTCTGGTAGAAATGTACAGTATATGTACTGGACAAATTATAGGAGCTGTATAAAATTCTGCAGGATTTTAGTTGTCTTGAACGCAGCCACTTGGTGCTCCTCCATTGACTTGCATTGTATATATTACAGCGCCACATGTAGCACAACGTGGTACTGTAGAGCGCTGCGCCGACGCTAGCTGGATATCTGGAAAACACATAGCATAGGCGGTTTGGCATCACGTCAATTTATTTATTTTTTTCCACATTCTGTTGCTATTGCTAGGTAATTTAAGCTCCAAAAAAAAAAAAAAACTCCACACAGCATCTTTAAAACAAACAAACCCAGTTCCTCTTACCTCTCTAGCACTTGTATCTGCCCTTTGTGTGAATTCTCAAATGTGCTATCCTCAACCCCAGTACTTTGCTATTTAAGCATAGAACCTCATTACTCACAGTCACTGGCTGACTGTTCTGTTCTGGTGCATCTGGGGAGATAACATTTAAACAAACGTTTATAAAAATGTGCTGAAATGGGTGAATACTGTATTCTTCAACTGCTCACTTCTTATCGCCTCCTCTGAGATTGTCAGGCAGGAACTAAGGCCTAAATGAGCTGCTCAAACAGCAGTTGCACAGTGAGCTTGACCTGACCCTCTGATCTTGAATGCTAAGTTTCTCTGTGTGCGTGTGGGCGGCAGGATTTCTCCAGACTCGAGCACTGGTTTTCACCTGGAGTTATTTTTTACGAGAGTGAGAGTGCTTGGGTGAGGAACTCAGAGGTGATGTGATTCTTCTTAAACTCCTGCAGGCTCATGCACCTATATGTGCTTCACATACACTATAGTACAGGAACAAGTCCTATAGACTTCTGGTTCTGCCAGACTTTCTTTAGTGTGTTAGACTGTGCATTGCTTCCAGTTGATAAAATAGACTGAAAGCTGTCCTCGTGGTAGTTGAAAAATGGCTAAAGATCTGCTGCTCTCAAAATATATTTAAAATGTCATTAAAATATGTTAGGGCTATTGAGGACAGTTCATAGCAGCTTAACCTTACGGATAGGGCAAACACATGACTTGATGAATATACTCTGTAATCTGTATCAAAGTTTGTGTGTGTGTGTGTGTGTGTGTGGGCCTGTGTCAGAGGGAGTGCCATAGACTTAAAAATGTATTTTGATTTTGACTTCTAAGAGATGACTGTGATGCCAAGCATGGCGAACACTGAGGAAATCACAGTGGGCTGGAGCCGCATTTGGCACATCCTGTCCTATTCTATGTTGTCTTGTCTCCAGCTAAAAATGCCGTCCTCCTCAAGAGAAGCAATTAGGGCCAGTGAGGGTTTATTTTTAGTTACCTTTTTCTATCAAAAACCAAAGATTTTTTTTCCAAAAAAAAGGAGAGAAAGAAGTTTAGTCTTCACGCCAAGCTCTACTGTTTCTCCATCTCTCTCTCTCTCTCTCTTTCTTTTTCTTTGCTTGGGGAGTCATGTTTATTTCATTAGACAAGTTCTTTTTCTCTTTCTCTCCCTCTCTCTCTCTCTCTCTCTCTTTTTCTCTCTTGTCGCTCGGTGCCTGTCTCTCCCTGCCACTCAGTGGCGGCAGCCTTCACGCCTGCTTTTAAGTCCCCTCCCACCTCTCCTGTTCCAGTCCTCTGCCTGTCAGTGGCTCCCTTGTATATCGTCCACCATCTTGCTTTCATGGCCAGCCCACGTCTCTCCCTTCAAAACACCGCACATCCAAACGGCAGCTCCTCGCCACGTCTGTTTCCCCCCTACACCACCACCACCACCACCCTCTCAGACAGAAAACAGGGGGGAGATAGAGGGAATAGAGGGAGGGAGGGAGGGAGAATAGACAGAGAGAGAGAGGGGGGATTAGAGGTAGGGAGGAAGGGGGAATAGAGAGAGAGAGAGAGAGAGAAAGAGAGGGGGGAATAGAGGTAGGGAGGGAGGGGGAATAAAGAGAGAGAGAGAGAGAGAGAGGGGGGAATAGAGGTAGGGAGGGAGGGGAATAGAGAGAGAGAGAGAGAGAGAGAGAGAGAGACCACTGCACATGCACATCCCAAGCAAGCTGTCACCCATCTAGGGCCTGTCACATCAGTCGAGGACGGGCCTTTTATACACCCTGCCGGATCCCCTCTGCTTTGCCTCATACCTGTAATCAGAGCAGGGATGTCTGCTGGAGGAGAGTGGCGCAGATGACAAAATGTTGATGGCACAGTGGAGTCAGTTATTGTCCCATGAGGGACCTTCTGTGGATGAGGATGGTGCGTTGGGATGTTGTCTGCATATGGTAACGCTCACAGAACAGTCAAATGCAAAGACGTTAAAGCGAGATGCAGAAACACTGTGGTTGTGTATTTGCAGAAATACCTTTCCAGGAAACCTCTGTGCTAATATTCTATTCCATCTAGCTAATCAAGTGAACATCAAGGGTGAGAATGTTCATGCTATATCAAAATAATTAAACACTTGCTTCTCTTTTCACAGAGCTCTGTGTTGGATGACGTGTCGGCCAGCAACAAGGAGGTGGAGTCCGATCAGACAAAGTCCGCAGTAGGGGAGGTGGCAGAGCAATGCACCGCCCCAACGTCTGACCCTAGGGACGAACCGGCCTCTTCGCACCCTATCGGCCAGAAGACAGAGCGATCCGACTGCCCGTCCTCAAGTGAGTCCAGTCCCCGTCACGCCGCGTGGGCCTGAATCTGTTTGGTCTCCTCCATCGCTCTCTCTTTGCGTGATCTGTTTCGCTGGCCATCATGGCGGTTTCATCTCATTACACATGAGCAGCAGCGTAGCATCAAACGGGCGCCATAATTGCGTTTCAAGTTTCAAAGACAACATTTTATCTTTCTCACATGGAGGGAAATGAAGCTGCTATAGATTTGTTAGAAGTTTTTGCTGGGAAAATTTCCTCTGGTAGATCTGGTTGGTCCATATAGCTGTATACACAAAAATTGAAATTTCCCCATGAGTGCTTTTGCAGTGAAAATGTACTCTTATGTCAGCTGATATGTCAGCCATTGCTCTTTCCAGTTACTCAGGAGGTTCTGACTTTGCTAAGATCATAGGGTTTGGTTACTTAACACCACATGATGAATTTCTGTTTTACGTTGTGACATGATACTCAGCTCCATGATCCCTATCTGAATGGCAAAATGTAAATGTTATGGAAATTATATGGCTGGAAGTTCCTGCCACGCACGCACACACAGCTGGCCTTTAGGCAGTGATGAATATCACGGGTCGTTGTCCCTTTAGCCCCTAATTTAACCCATCTTTCACTCTTTGACACCACTTAACAATTAACACAAATTAGGCCTCTGCGCCTGAGGATCTGCTTGTCTGTTATATGAGAATGGGTGAACAGTTCGGTGCATGTCTGTAAATGACTGTCCAATGTCCAGTGTACTGTACAGGGCATCGTCTGTTCGAGTGGGGATCCCCAGTTTTAGGTTACGACGCTTTCAGCTTGGAATTCAATACCACTCAAACAGTAAATCACATGTGCTTTCCGATTCGGAGTATCATAACACTTGAGTCTCGGCTCTTTGGACAGTCTACTGTTTCAGTGCAATGCCCTCTCATTCCCATGTTGTCATCAAAAACGTGAAAACAGATCATCGCAGCTGCCGTTTCCTAGCAAACGTTATCGAGATGTGGGCCCATTTTGAATAATCATCATCGCGTTCGGAACGAGCTCACTCACTGCCGCTGCCTTAACTCGCGTCGACACACATCCCTTGGCCCCTGTTTGTCACAGTCGATAAGAGCAGTCTTATCGGGCTGCCAAACATAACCGTCGCACTCACAACGCTGATGAGATCTCCCATACAGCGCCTGACAGCCCCTCAGAGGTTTTAAAATATTCACTATAATAAAAAACACGCAAAAAAAGAACGCATTCCTCTAAAGAGTTGAGCGTCCTGGTGGAATATGATGTGTGGGGAGAATGCGAGAGGATAGCCCATCATTTTGACCAGTCGTTTTGAGTTATAGTTAGCATCCCCTTGGCTATTCATAGAGCTATTCCCACATGCTCCTACTGCAACAGAAAGCGACCAGAGGAGACGGACTGTCAGCTTGTATTTACCGTAGTCGTCATTTACATGCCGGATATAGCATAAAGGTGTTATGGCCGTCTACAGAGAAGCAGAAATGACGGGTCTGTGCAGCTCTCCATTCCAGAAGTTAGCGGGTGTCTGATGCCCTTGCTCGACAGTTAGCCTGTCTACAGGAAACCGCTGTGTGGACATGCTGGCATCTCCACTGTCTGATGGTCCTAACACCGTTTTAAATGTGACATAAACATTTGTCGGGAGTAGGAAGCAGGAAGCAGACAGGCATTAGGCATGTCTGTGTCATATGAATCCCTGAAGCCCCATAAACCTCCTACACAGACATAGGCCAGTGCAGGGGAACAGCAGGACCGTCTAATAACTAGAACTGCTGGAAGTGCTGCTGACAGTCAGTCAAACGGGGGAGATTGGAAGGCAGGAGAGAGAGAGAGAGAGAGAGAGAGAAATAGAGAGAAAGAGATAGAGTGTTGCTGTTTTGCCACAGCCAGTGTGTGTGCCCTTGAGCTGCGGCAGGGTAGCCAGGTTGGGTCGCTGGTACGCATTTATGTGGAAAGTGCTCCTGTCTCCTCTCATCACCACTCAGGCATTCAGCCCCCCAACACACTTCTCCTCTCTCTCTCTCTCTCTCATCTCTCCCTCTCTTCCCTTATCTTCCCCTCTCCCCCATTGTCTTCTTCTATGCAAGTTTTATCTGTCTTTCTCTCCTCATATCTGTCTTCTCTCTCTCTCTCTCTCTCTGCCTCCATTTCTTTTTCTCTCCTGATTTTAGTCTTTCCCATTTTACCCCATTTTGTCTTTTCTCTACCCCCCCTCTCTCTCTCTCTCTCTCTCTCTCTCTCTCTCTCTCTCTCTCCCTCTCTCTCTCTATCCTTCCCTCTCCACATGATGAGCCTGGCTGATGACACCCCTGATGTGCTGCACTTTTTTGCCCAGAGCGCCCTCTCCGCCAAACAGCTCCAACCCTCCAACCGAGCCGCCACCCCCACCGTATAGCAGAGGCAGGGCCCCGGGGCAGCACACTGCGCCTGTTATGCCCCCCCTGGTCTTTGGCCAGCCCCTGGCTGCCCCGCTGCAGGGCTAGTGGACGCTGGAGCTCCTGTCTCAGGGTTGCTTTTTTTCCCCCCTCTCTGTGCCCTCCATCTTACACAACCACTCTCTGGTGCGTCTGCTCTCCTCACCACATGACAAGACAACAGAGGAGACAAGAGAGGAGACATGCCTTATTTAAGCCAGCAGAGCAGAGGGTGTGCCATGCTGCTTTATGTTTAACAGATTATGGTCCACTGCCCGGCAAGGTGTGTGTGTGTGTGTGTGTCTGTGTGTGTGTGTGTATGAGAGTGTATGTGTGTGTGTGTGTGTGTGTGTGTGTGTGTGTGTGTGTGTATGAGGGGATATGTGTGTGCATGTTTACTTGTTTGTTTGTGTGTGTGTGTGGTGTAGTGTGAAATTCAGTGCCTTATCATAGCATAACAGCTTTCTCTTTTTAACTCTCTTTCTCTCTCTCTATGTTTCTCTCTTTCTCTCTCTCTTTCTCTCTCTCTCTGTCGCTCTCTCTGTTCCTGTTGTATTGCAACACTGGCAGCATTGGGTGTTTTGGGGATTGCCCCCCCCCCCCCCCTCTTGTGCAGGGGTTAAACGATGTGGGTGACAGTGCTTCCAGTACACTGACCGTGCTGAACTTTGTTTAAACATGCAGAACCAACAAAGCCCTGCTCCAGGGACAGACACATCCTTGTGTGTTTTGTAACACAGTAAAAGTCCTGTGCAGAAGGGTTCCTATTTCACGCTAGTACTGTATCTCATGTTACAGTGCGTGCAGTATAGCCTACTGGTGTAACCTGCCATATGGTCTGCCCATGCTTGAAAGGCTGTCTGTGAATTATGTGTATGTGCATATGTATGTGCATGTGTATACAGTGTCAGTGTGTATACATATGTGTATGTGTGAACATACATGCATTCACGTGTGAGTGTGTATGTGTATATCTGTTTGTGTGTGTTTCTGTTTCAGTTTGTGTGTGTTACAGTTTCTGTGTGTGTGTGTGTGTGTGTGTGTGTGTGTGTGTGTATGCATTGTGTGTATGCGTGTGTGTGTGTGTGTGTGTGTATCGTTAATGCGTGCACATTGGCATGTGTGTGCTTGTGTGTGCACGTGTGTTTGTGTGAGAGTGTAGCACAGTTGTCAGCATATGTTGAAGGGTGAGGTTCCTGTGTGTGTGTGTGTGTGTGTGTGTGTGTGTGTGTGTCTGTGTTTGTGTGTGTGTGTGGTGTAGTGTGAAATTCAGTGCCTTATCATAGCATAACAGCTTTCTCTTTTTAACTCTCTTTCTCTCTCTCTATGTTTCTCTCTTTCTCTCTCTCTTTCTCTCTCTCTCTGTCGCTCTCTCTGTTCCTGTTGTATTGCAACACTGGCAGCATTGGGTGTTTTGGGATTGCCCCCTCTTGTGCAGGGGTTAAACGATGTGGGTGACAGTGCTTCCAGTACACTGACCGTGCTGAACTTTGTTTAAACATGCAGAACCAACAAAGCCCTGCTCCAGGGACAGACACATCCTTGTGTGTTTTGTAACACAGTAAAAGTCCTGTGCAGAAGGGTTCCTATTTCACGCTAGTACTGTATCTCATGTTACAGTGCGTGCAGTATAGCCTACTGGTGTAACCTGCCATATGGTCTGCCCATGCTTGAAAGGCTGTCTGTGAATTATGTGTATGTGCATATGTATGTGCATGTGTATACAGTGTCAGTGTGTATACATATGTGTATGTGTGAACATACATGCATTCACGTGTGGTGTGTGTGTGTGTGTCTGTGTGTGTGTGTGTGTGTCTGTGTGTGTGTGTGTACGTGTGTGTGTGTGTGTGTGTGTGTGTGTGTGTGTGTGTGCGTGTGTGTGTGTGTGTACGTGTGTGTGTGTGTGTGTGTGTGCGTGTGTGTGTGTGTGTACGTGTGTGTGTGTGTGTGTACGTGTGTGTGTGTGTGTGTATGAGAGTGTATGTGTGTGTGTGTGTATGAGAGTGTATGTGTGTGTGTGTGTCTGTGTGTGTGTGTGTGTGTGTGTGTGTGTGCATGTTTACTTGTTTGTTTGTGTGTGTGAGGGTGTAGTGTGAGATTGGAGGTGCCTTATCATAGCATAACAGCTTTCTCTTTTTAACTCTCTTTCTCTCTCTCTATGTTTCTCTCTTTCTCTCTCTCTTTCTCTCTCTCTCTGTCGCTCTCTCTGTTCCTGTTGTATTTTAACACACTAGCAGCGATAGTGTTTGGGGATTGCCTCTTATTGCAGGGTTAAACACGATGTGGGTGACAGATGCTTCCAGTACACTGACCGTGCTGAACTTTGTTTTAAACATGCAGAACAACAAAGCCTGCTCGGGGACAGACACATCCTTGTGTGTTTTGTAACACAGTAAAAGTCCTGTGCAGAAGGGTTCCCATTTCACGCCAGTACCGTATCTCATGTTACAGTGCGTGCAGCATAATAACTCCTACCGGGTGTAACCTGCCATATGGTCTCGCCCATGCTTGAAATGCTGTCTGTGAATTATGTGTATGTGCATATGTATGTGCATGTGTATACAGTGTCAGTGTGTATACATATGTGTATGTGTGAACATACATGCATTCACGTGTGAGTGTGTATGTGTATATCTGTTTGTGTGTGTTTCTGTTTCAGTTTGTGTGTGTTACAGTTTCTGTGTGTGTGTGTGTGTGTGTGTGTGTGTGTGCGTGTGTGTGTGTGTGCGTGTGTGTGTGTGTGTGTGTGTACGTGTACGTGCACATTGGCATGTGTGTGCTTGTGTGCACGTGTGTTTGTGTGAGAGTGTAGCACAGTTGTCAGCATATGTTGAAGGGTGAGTGTTCCTGTGTCTGTGTGTGTGTGTGTGTGTGTGTGTGTGTGTGTCTGTGTTTGTGTGTGTGTATGAGTGCCCACTCAAGGGGCTTAATGACAGCCCTGTCAGAAGTGCTACTCTTAAGGGCTAATGCACTGTCACTTCAGTGCTGGGAGTCTGTTTGATGGCTCCAACTCAGGCAGCACTGAGGCAATGGGCCAGGCTGGCTGTGTCTGAGGCAGAGGCTGTGTCTGAGGCCGGGGCTGTATCTAAGGCTGTATCTGAGGCTGAGGAGTGGCAGAGGATGTGCACTGACAGCCCGAGGCGTGCCGGCACGCTGCGCGACATCACCGCGACCCATTTGCCTAAAGGGAGTTCTGCTTAAATACTCTTCAGTGCTTTTATCACTGCGGACAGAACGAGTTCAGAGAGTTCGAGTGTTTTTTTTGCTGAAAATGAATTGTGTTCTTCAGAGGTCCTCTAGAGAGGGCAGGGACGTGTGCAGGCTCACACGCTGACCAAATGCTGTTACAACACAAAATCAGAAACAATATCGGTATGTTCACGCTGTCCACTCCTTTGAAGTGAGTGTTGTAAAAGACATATTGTGTGTGCCAGGTACGTAGAGCACCAGGCTGTTTTAAGCTGGTTTGTTACCCCCTCACCTCCCAGAGTTTGAAAGCACTTACTTCCCCATCTTTTACCCATCTGTCCATTTGATGATGGTTCATGCCATGAACAGCCGCTCTCTCTCCCTTCCTAACCACCCGCCGCACCAGATGGGCATGGCTGATAGGCCGTAAGTGGTCGTCCAGTGGCGTTTGCGGGGGTCTTTGGCCTGTGCAGACCCAGGGGCTATCCCTCAGCACTGAGAGCTGTGGGTTTTGCTTTCACACGGCTGTGTGCAAACAGAAAGCAAAAGGCAAGCAGGCAGGCAGGCAGGCAGGCGGTCGCAGCCGCGGTTTAACAGACAGCACATTACATCTGCTGTTTGAGCTGCGGTGTGCAACGAGAGAGGTGGAGGGGGCGGCAGAGGGGGGCAGGGGGTGTCTAAAGGAGCTTGAAAGAGGAAGAGAAAGAGAGAGGGAAGAGAGAGGGAGAGGAGAGTCTGAAGGAAGTCCGTCGCTACTGTCTGCTGTCACACTGAGTGGACACAGGACTTTGGGACGGGTTGGGAGGCCAGGGAGACGTCCAGCTGGGCTCTAGACTGGCAGAGCCACATGAAGAGGAGAAAAAGGCTGCTGCCATTCCTTCCCGTCTCAAAGAGGAACCGTCCGAAAGAAAGGAGCTCACAATGACGGAAAAATAAGCCCAGCCAAGATAGAGCGCAGGTTTCCCACAGTCACCCACAACACAGGAAGTCACCAGCCGAGCCGGGGGGGTGGGGGTGGGGTGAGTATGTCTGAAATCTGACTGACCACAGCCAGCCCTGCCAACCCACTGGGGCACACAAAGCCTCCGCCTCTGTAGTCTCCAGAACAACTTCACACACTGCTCAATAAAGAGAGAGAGAGAGAGATAGAGAGAGAGAGAAAGAAAGATAGGCATCTCGGCTAGCTTTTGGAACACACACACTCATACTCAAACACACACACACACACAAACATACACATACACCCTGGGTTTCCCACCAGTCAACTGTAGACTCTCAGAGCCTCTACAACAGTGTACTGTAGTCACTACAGCAGAGGTGGGTCAGACAGGAGCAGGCTCAGTGACCAGCAGACTGGCCTGGAGGGGACGAGGAACCATAAAGGGATGAACAACCAGAGAAGGGAGGAGGCCAGGACCAGACTGCTCTGCGGTAAGAGAGAGAGAGAGAGAGAGAGCTATTCCTGACACACTTTACATGGGGTAAAGTGTGTATATTTGAATCCGGTTGCCAGGCACCTTCAGATGTGTACTACGCGTGCTAGGTGTTTCTGAGAAGTGTGTTTTGATGAAGGGGTGGCGGAAATTTGTAGTGAAGTACAGTATGTCTGTGTTGCCTTTTGACTCTGCGGGGGGAATCAGAGGCGAGACCACTGCTGATGGCGTGTGACCGCGTTCCCTAAGCCTGTCAAGCATGTGTGTGCTGATTGTCAAGTACCTCATCTAACACAAACTCAACATCCCCCACCTCCCCAAAAACACTCTGATTATAGCCTCTGGTTGAGCTGTGGTTAGAAGTGGGGGCGTCGGGGATGGGAGGATCAGGGGGTCGGCGCCTTGTAAGACGCTGTGTTGCCAAAGAGTCATCTTTATAGACCTGGGTGAAATAGCGGGGCTCGGAGCTGGAGGGGGATTAAATGCGGCAGCGTTTGGCAACCGTCTGAGGAGGGAGTGTTTTCTCAGGCGTCTGGGCCGGTGCCTGGACCTCTGTCTGCACTGAGCCGACGGTTCAAACACCATTGTCGGCACCGACTGGCTGTGTGTGTGTTTTGTGAGTGTGTGTATGTGTGTGTGTGTGTGTGTTTGGGGGATGTTGTGTTGTGGTATAGTGGATTTCTGGATTCCTGAAGGTCATTAGCGAAGGGGTTTTAACGATCGGTGTGAGCAGAGCGCCTCTTTAGAGCCATGCTAAACAATAGGAGCCAGTTCTGTGGATTGGCATAGCGCACCGCCATTGTCTGGGAGAGGGGGTGGGTGGGGAGGTTGTGGGGAGAGCACCGATAATAAAGCTTGTTAAACTGGGTGCTGTTTTCTTGCCCTCTCATTTAGAGCTCATCCAGACACACTTTGAGAACTACACACACCAAGAGGGATGCAGGCATGCTTACACACACACACACACACACACACACACACACACACAGAGAAACACTGTCATTTATGCAAGTGGAGAGCTTATTGAGTCGGAGTCGTTGTTCAGAGGTGGAGTGCACCGTGGATAGCTATGTTACTACAATAATAATACATCCTATAGAATGTTTATACGGTTGTATCCATTAGTGCACCGTGGATAGCTATGTTACTACACACACACACACATCCTGTAGAATGTTTAGCACGGTTGTAGTCCGTAGTGCACCGTGGATAGCTATGTTACTAAACACACACACACATCCTGTAGAATGTTTAGCACGGTTGTAGTCCGTAGTGCACCGTGGATAGCTATGTTACTAAACACACACATACATCCTGTGGAATGTTTAGCACGGTTGTAGTCTGTAGTGCACTGTAAATAGCTATGTTACTAAACACACACACACATCCTGTAGAATGTTTAGCACAGTTGTAGTCTGTGTATGCGTTCAGCTGTGCAGATTCATGACATGTTGGTGTAGCATGTAGAGATATTACTGTAATGGCTGTTTACTACTCTGGTGACGGGCTGTTTCTTTCTCCTGGGACCTGCTGGGTAAAACAACTTGTGGCCTCTCCCTCACTATCGGAGAGAGAAAGAGAGAGAGTGGGAGGAAGGAAGGAAATGGAGAGAGGACATAAAGGATGTATTTCTCCCTCCTCCATCACCCCCCTCTCTCTCCCTCTCTCTCTCTCTCCCTCTCTCAGCAGCAGAGGTGACAGGAGGGTTGGCCAGCTGCAAGTGACAGTGACAGGCTAGCGGCTGCTTCACAGAAAGAGAGCAGATGGCAGTTTTGTGTGTGTGTGTGTGTGTGTGTGTGTGTGTGTGTGTGTGTGTGTGTGTGTGCTTGCATATGCTGTGCACTGTTGTGTGTGTCTTTTCTTCTGTTGCTCTGTATATGTGTGTGTGTATATCTGTTTCTTTTTTGTGTGTGTGTGTGTGTGTGTGTGTGTGTGTGTGTTTGTGTGTGTGTGTGTGTGTGTGTGTGTGTGTGTGTGTTTGTGTGTGTGTGTGTGTGTGTGTGTGTGTGTGTGTGTGTGTGTGTGTGTGTGTGTTTGTGTGTGTGTGTGTGTTTGTGTGTCTGTGTGTGTGTGTGTGTGTGTTTGTGTGTGTGTGTGTGTTTATGTGTCTGTGTGTGCGTGTGTGTGTATGGGTGGGTGCACACACGATTAGAATGCCGCCAGAGACCTGAGCATTCTCTGAGTCTCTTGGCAGTGCCAGGCTTGGCAGCGTGCCAT
>NC_063202.1:9473859-9476359 GCF_017589495.1 Alosa alosa
GTCTTTTCTCTTTCTTTTCATTTCCCTTGAGGCTTTTTGTGTGTGTGTATGTGTCATTCACTCACTTAACCACACACACACACACACACAGTTTGTCTTATATATGGTGCTGATTACTTTGCTGCTGTACAATTGGGATGAGATTGACTCCTAATCCCACTTCTCAATCCGTAATCTGCTTCCTGTTTTAAATGTGGCTCTGTTTTTTCCCCAAAGCGGTTTAGTGTTTATTGTGCGTAAATCCCACCAGGCGGTGCTCTGAGCATCCCTCTGTTTCCACCTCGCACTGAAGCTACTTTCCAAGCATTCCAAGCTAGTCATTTACTTATACACTCACAGAGTGTTTGTTTATTGGAAGAGGGAAAATGTAAACAATCCAGATAGTAATCCTGTATGCAAAATAAATCTGTTAAACATGCGCTGTAGTAAGATTTTTGTGTTTATGTGTGTGTGTGTGTGTGTGTGTGTGTGTGTGTGTCTGTGTTTATTTGTGTTTATGCACAAATTGTGCACCCACCCAGCGACTAATAGTTTATTCTGCCCTGGGTAATTCATTTGTGGTTGGAAGTGACAGAAGCTTGAGAGCACATTTGGATTATCATGTACACTTTGTACAAGCACCCAAAACCCAAACGCATATTCATTCACAGGTCCCTTACATTTCTACATATGCAGGCTTTGATGATTTTTATTATATCCTGTGTATGCTTAGCACATAGCTAATCATATGCTATCCTCCTTTCCTCTCCTGTTCTCTCCTCTCATCTTCTCCCCTCCCATCCCCTCTCCTCTCCTCTCTTCTCTTTCTATCTCTCCTCTCTTCTCTTTCTATCTCTCATCTCTTCTTTTCTCTTCTCTTCTCTTCTCTTCTCTTCTCTTCTCCTCTCTTCTCTTCTCTTCTCTCCTCTCTTCTCTTCTCCTCTCTTCTCTTCTCTTCTCTCCTCTCCTCTTCTCCCCTCCCATCCCCTCTCCTCTCCTCTCTTCTCTTTCTATCTCTCCTCTCTTCTCTTTCAATCTCTCCTCTCTTCTCTTTCAATCTCTCCTCTCTTCTCTTTCTATCTCTCATCTCTTCTCTCCATCCTTTCATTCTTTCTCCGTCTCTCCTCTCTTCTCTTCTCTCCTCTCTTCTCTCTTCTCTTCTCTCTTCTCTTTCTATCTCTCCTCTCTTCTCTTTCTATCTCTCCTCTCTTCTCTCCATCCTTTCCTACTTTCTCCGTCTCTCCTCTCTTCTCTCTTCTCTTCTCTCTTCTCTTCTCTCTTCTCTTCTCTCTTCTCTTCTCTTCTCTCTTCTCTCTTCTCTGCCTGGCTGTAGTAAGTGCTTTTCCGTGTACGTATTCCGGTGGGAATCTTAAAAGCATGTATATGTGTTTATGTGGTGAGGCGCGCTTTGGTTCTGGCTCACTTCGGTTTCTGGGTTCTCTCTCTCTCTCTTTTCTTCTTCTTTCTTGTTTCCCTCTCTCCCCCGCTCCCTCCCCTGCTTTGGTGGCTGTGTAATTAACAGGGCAGCACCTGCAGGTGATCTCAGAGCAAGCCTCTCTCCCTTTCTCTTTCTTCCGCATCCTCCCTCCCTCCCTCCCTCCCTCTCTTTCTTTTCTCTCTCTCTCTCCCTCTCTTTCTCTCTCTCCCCCTATTTGTGGGTCAGAGCTGTTGGTTTCCTTGCCAACGGCACTTTTTGAAGCACAGTGGAGAGGACAGCAACAGGAGGCCCTCTTGAAAACACACACACACACGCACACACACATGCACACATACACGCACGCCACACATACATGCAACACACACACACACACACACACACACACACACACACACACACACACACACACACACACATGCACAAGCCACACGCTTGCCTATGTTAGAATACACAGGCAGACACACATTTTTACCCACACGCACAAACACACACCTTCACTGGCTTTGTACCATTTCAGTCACTACAGCAACATGCAGTGCACTTATTTTCACCTCAGAGACCACAGATCCAGTTTAAAAAGAATATCACATGGTCAGAAAAAAATGTGAGCTGTGTATGTGTGCGTGTATGCATGTTTGTGTAAGCGCTTTTGTGTGTGGTGCGTGCGTTTGATTTGAATGAGTTCTATGTACTCAGCTGCGCCCATTCCTGGGAACACACATACAGTACACAACACACCGACACACACACACACACACAGCACACTAAGTGTACATATTCTAAGCATACAAATAGAATATATACACACATACAGTTTGCACGCATGCACTTACACACCTGAAAATTAATTTTCTCAGCATGAATGAGCAGAAAGCTATTTGCTTCGTATTTCACTGCATTTGCTCATTTTTTGTTGTTCTGAATCATTGATTATCTGTCTATAGGCATGATGGTTTAGAGTCCCATTTAAAACCATTAGTAATTGTGCATAGATATGTATTCTCTTTCTCATTGTATAGATCTGCGTGCGTGTGTGTGTGTGTGTGTGTGTGTGTGTGTGTGTGTGTGTGTAATGGCGTGATG
>NC_063202.1:9488859-9491359 GCF_017589495.1 Alosa alosa
CCTTAATATGTGCGTGAAGAGCTGCAGGTGTAAATTGATGCACTGGTTCTGATGGATCTCTATCGCTAACAGTAAACGGACGTCAGATGGCCGTCTCAAAAAAACGTCCCAATGAGCGATAAAGGATAACACTATTAGTGGGTTAAGTATATAGTATAAGTATATATACTCTTTTGAGTATATAGTATAAGTATATATACTCTTTTGATCCCGTGAGGGAAATTTGGTCTCTGCATTTATCCCAATCCGTGAATTAGTGAAACACACTCAGCACACAGTGAACACACAGTGAGGTAAAGCACACACTAATCCCGGCACAGTGAGCTGCCTGCATCAACAGCAGCGCTCGGGGAGCAGTGAGGGGTTAGGTGCCTTGCTCAAGGGCACTTCAGCTGTGCCTACTGGTCGGGGTTCAAACCGGCAACCCTCCGGTTACAAGTCCGAAGAGCTACTGTAACCAGTAGGCCACGGCTGAACCGCATTATGCAGGGCTAGGACATTTGGGAAAATAGCGTGTAGTGGTTCAGCCCCGTCTCCTTGCCCTGTTGAGTGGAGAAGGATAGGGGCCGAGGCAGCATGGCAGGCAGCTGTCAGTCACGCTCAGAGATGACTGTGAGATGGAAACATTTTACTGTAAAGTGAAGGTGGTGGGGGTGGGGGCTACTGCTAGCTAGCGGTGGCTCCGTATGTTTGTTAATCTGTTCTGCTGTCTGAATGTAGTGCATGTCCATGTCTTCTTCTTTGTGTCTTATCTGTATGGAAAAAAAAGCATTTACATTTCACTCCCTGTCTCTCTCTGTCCATCACTCCAGTCAAAATCAATAGGATTAAAAAGAAGAAGAGAAAACACAGCTTGTGGGCTTATTCTCTGCACTGCTTTCTTTCACTTGTCTGTCTGATCACCTGACAGACTGCAGAGTCGTGCAGCAGGTCTGTGGATGACTCTTTCTGAGATGTTGAAAGGGAACAGCTGTTATTTTCATAGCACTTACTCTTAATCAGCCGTTCTGCTGCCTAGAGATATATGACTTATAAATGTCTGATGTGCTGTTGGATAGCAGGTTCATCATTTGACGCCGATTCACTTTACAGGTGCGCCTCCTGCCAAACCTTTTTAAAGTGATGATTGTGTGATGTTTGTGTGTGTGTGTGTGTGTGTGTGTGTTTCATTTGAGTGATGTTCATTGAGTGATCTAGTGTGTAATACTGTGCGTGTGTTCATCTGAGCATGTTCGCTGAGTGATCTTGTGTGTGTGTGTTTTGTGTACCCATCAACCATATTGAGCAGTCTCCATGAGCTATAATGAGGATTGTCACAACAGAAGGCCAAACAGCAGTGCAATCAGTAGGAAGAGAAAGAGAGAAGGAAGGAGAGAAAGACAGAAGGAGGGAGAGATAGAGAGAAAGAATGACAGAGTGAGAGAAAGAGTGCAGAGAAAGAGAGAGAGAACATCAGGTAGAAGAACATTTAATAATGACCATGCTTAAATGAGCATAAAGTGAATGGGATGCATTACGGCAAATTAAAACATGCATGCTGTGTATAGTATGTTAATCAGGAGAGAGTGATAGAGAGAAAGAGTGATTGAGTGGAGGAGTGTACGAGAGAGAGGATGTATGGAGGAAGAAAGAGACAGAAGGTGAGAATGTGAGAGAGAAGGGTGTGTGTTGAGTGTGCTGGTTGCATGGCATGTTTAGCAGCTGCTGACACTGAGTCCTGCACACACACACACACACACACACACACACACACACACACACACACACACACACACACACACACACACACACACACACACACACACACACACACACACACACACACACACACACACACACACACACACACACACACACACATACATACATACACGGCAGCGGTTGAGAGGAGGGGAAACAGCAGATAAGACAGCAGACTCCCACAGACTGGGCCAGCCTTTAATAATTGGTTGTCTATTAAACAGAGCAGTTTCCTCATGGTGGGCTGGATTTCTTCCTCTGTCTTCTGCTTTCCCCTCTCTCTCTCTCTCTCTCTCTCTCTCCTCCCTCTCTCTCTCTCTCTCTCTCTGTCTCTCTCTCTCTCTTCATTTCTTCAGGTTTAATTTCCTTCATTAAATTCCTGCATCCCTCTGTCTCCTCCTCCCTCTCTCTCTCTGTCTCTCCTCCCCTGTCCCTATCTCTCTCTCTCTCTCTCTCTCTCTCTCTCTCTTCTATCTCTCTCTCCCCTCTCTTCCTCTCTCTCTCTTCTCTCTCTCCCTCCCCCTCTCTCTTTCTCATTTGCTCTCTCCCTGTGCCCTGTCTCCCATCATGTGTGTTTGTAATGTACGTTAGCCCTCATTGGGCTGCAGCGGTGTGAAGCTTGACAGGTGCTGTGGGGCATGGTGACAGGGTCGTGGCGGCCCT
This sequence comes from Alosa alosa, assembly GCF_017589495.1. Taxonomy (NCBI): domain Eukaryota; kingdom Metazoa; phylum Chordata; class Actinopteri; order Clupeiformes; family Clupeidae; genus Alosa; species Alosa alosa. Next base: position 9,491,263 of record NC_063202.1, read on the forward strand.
GACGCACCCCTGCCCACCCACCTCCCCCACACCACCCCACCCCACCCCACCCCACCCCATCCCTGAACACCCCACCCCACCCCCAGCCCAGCCCAGC
>NC_063202.1:9501359-9503859 GCF_017589495.1 Alosa alosa
GTGTGTGTGTGTGTGTGTGTGTGTGGGGAGGAAAAGATTCAGGGTGTCCAAACGAGTCAATCCGATCCAGAGCAGTCCGGTTTCGTTCAGCCACTGCAAACTCCCTCCTCAACACCCACCCCACCCAACTCAACCGCCTCCCATCCACCCCAAATTCTATCAACACTCAGCCCCATCCTCTCTGCCACTCCCCAGAAATCCTCTTTTTGTCACTCTAATGAAAACCAGCTCGAGTTCTACTCTGTGTGTGTGTGCGTGTGTGTGCGTGTGTGCGTGTGTGCGTGTGTGTGTGTGTGTGCGTAGGGGAGGAAGAGAGAGATTTAGAGATTGGAAATGACAAGACAGAGAGAGGCTGTCATCAACAGAGAAGCTGCTTTGTTTTCTAGCCTATTTGCCTGCGCTGCACAGCAACCGTTGATGCCATAGCTGCCTGTCCCATGAGCAGGGCTGGTACCCAGTGAAAGTGAAGAGAGGAGGATGGGATGTGTGTGTGAAGCTTGTGAAGGATGGGATGTGTGTGTGTGTGTGTGTGTGTGTGTGTGTGTGTGTGTGTGTGTGTGTGTGTGTGTGTGTGTGTGTGTGTGTGTGAGGCTTAAGCTCTAAGAAAGGTGGGACAGAGAGAGAGAGAGAGAGATAGAGAGAGAGAGACTTTGACTTTTAATGTTCCTTTATTGACAGTCAAAAAGCAAACCAGGTAACATTAAAACCAACCCATAATAAAACCTCCCTCCACCCCGCCACCCCACTCTCCCAAAAAAAACACAAACAAAAAAACAGTAACCCAAAACAACAACAACAAATACTAAAAATAACCCAGAGAGAGAGAAAGAGAAAGAAGAGTAAACGAATAGAAGGAATAGGGGAAAGAGAAACTTCTGGAGAGATGGAGTTGGGTTACTCTGAGGGGGGATTTGAACCTAAGAGCACCCAGTTGTAAAGTCACTGTCTCTGTCAGGAGAGCCAGAGACAGACAGCTCCTCATGTTTCCTGTGTGTCTCTGGTTCATGACAGAGCTGTGCAGATCTCTGTGAGAATGGCGGGCAGAGTGTTTGTTTACCCTGGCTGTGGTTTGGCACGGCTCACAGGTTTGTGAAGTGCCATGACTCACCCTCACAAGGAAAGCCGTTTGTACGTCCCTGGAAGTGCTCATGGGAATGTTCAGGAGACAGAACTGAAGATCTGACATAGCACCCAGCCCCCACACCTAACCCACAATACACAAATACACACACTAACCCACAATACACAAATACACACCTTTACTGCTCACCTGACCCACTACACATACAGTACAGTACACACACACACACACACACACACACACACACACACACACACATCCTACTCCTCCTTTCCTGTCATCCTTGGTTTCTCTCTCAGCTCCATGTCCATGTCAGCTCTCCGTTCAGCCTTTATATCCCCCTCTCCCTGTTAGCATCCCCCTCCCAAACCACTCCTCCTTTCCTCTCCTCTCCCCTCCTCTCCCCTTCCCTCCTCTCCTCTCCTTTCCTCTCCTCTCCCCTCCTCTCCTCACCTTTCCTCTCCTGTCCTCTCCCCCTCCTCTACTCTCTTCTCTTCTCCTCTCTGTTCCTCCCCTTCCCTCCCTCCTCTCCTCTCCTCTCCCCTCCCCTCCTTTCCTCTCCTCTCCTCTCCTCTCCTCTCCTCTCCTCTGCACATGCCTGCTGATGAACTGGAGCTTCATGTTTATTAAATGTTCTCCCTGTGTTAACCCAGAGCTAGCTTTTCCTCTCCTTTCCGGATTTTTCTTCTCCCTCTGTCTCTTCTCCTCCCTCCCTCCTTCATCAAGTACCTTTCCTCTCTCCCTTTCTCTCGACATGTTTTCTAATTTTCTCTATGTTTCCTCTCCCTCTCTCACTCTCTTGAGGATATTAAGGGTTGTTGCTGTCCGCTGTCAGTCTTCATAAAGTGGTGTCGCGCTGAATGTGGTCCCCTGTCTCAGCCATGAGCTGCGCACTCACCCGGGGCCCCACTCTGAATGGAAATGAGGGAACTATGTAATGAGTTCCACTCACCCAGGGTTCCTGACCCTGCTGGCTACAGCCAGTTAAGAGGGAAGAGAACCAAAGAGTGGAGGGGACAGGGGGTGGGTGGTAGGGCGGGGTGAGTGTGTGTGTGTGTGTGTGTGTGTGTGTGTGTGTGGGGGGGTTGAGGGGGGAGTGACAGGCCAGTGGCTACAGAAAAATAGAATAAAGAAAGAGGGGGAGAAAGAAAGAATAATGAAATGGGAGAAGGAATCTTTTTTTCGCTCCATATTTTTTTTTTCTTTTAGTCCGAGTCTTTTGATGGAAGTGGTTGCCAAGCAGTTGCAATGTTAAGCTGTCCTTTCTCCCACCTTGACCCTGGAAAGACAGACCCTTGCATTCTTACACAGCAACCTTGTGTGTGTGTGTGTGTGTGTGTGTGTGTGTGTGTGTGTTTGTGTGTGCCTCGTATCGAGCTAGCATTAGCCGTGTCTGAACGTGAAAATCACAGGGACACC
>NC_063202.1:9506359-9508859 GCF_017589495.1 Alosa alosa
GATAGACAGATAGGCTCCTGGCGTAAATAAACAAGTAAACAGATAAACAAGACACAGGACTGAGAGGGGAGAGGAGGGGAATGGGAGAGAGAAAACAACAACTGTGATGTTGTTTTCCTTCTTCAGATTTATTTCTCCTGCACTCTCTATCAGATAGACATTAACATAGAAATATTTGCTTTATATTGCCATCTGCGCATGAAACATGCAGGCACTGGGGTGTAGGGGAACAGGGACAGACAGGGAACAAAAGAGAAAGCGAGTGTGTGTGTGTGTGTGTGTGTGTGTGTGTGTGTGTGTGTGTGTGTGTGTGTGTGTGTGTTTGAGAGAAGGGAGAGAGACAAAGAGAGAGGTGAAGATAAAGAGAAAAAAAGGTCAGGGAGATGGAAAGAACACATGAGAGAAAGAAAGGATGAGAAAAGAGAGAGAGAGAGAGAGAGAGAGAGAGGGAAACAGATGAGGGGCTAGGGGAAGGTGCCTGGCATTTGGAGCAAAGCCCCGCAGAAAGGCGAGTGCCTGTGCTGCCGCTGACCCGTGTAAAGAGGTGGTGTGTGTGTGTGTGTGTGTGTGTGTGTGTGTGTGTGTGTGTGTGTGTGTGTGTGTGTGTGTGTGTGTGTGTGTGTGTGTGTGTGCGAGGCATGCATAATGGATGCTCAGGCACACACACGGGCCCCCTAAAAACCACTTGAGCCGCGCCACAACGGGAGGAGGAGGGAGAGAGTGAGAGAGAGAGGAAGAGAGAGAGAGGGAGGGAGAGGGGGAGAGAGAGAGGGGGGAGAGGGAGAGAGAGAGAAAGGGAGAGAGAGAGGGAGGGAGAAAAAAGCAGGAATTCCTGCTTTTCAAATACCCCGAAGGAGCTCAGTGAAACATTCCCACACTGAGTTCACGTTCCCACATGGCTAGGTAAAGAGCGGGATGCTCCATAGTCTCAGGATCTGTGAGCGGTCCCGTGACCCCGGACGAGCAGACACCTCGGCCCCTTAGAGGCTGGCGTCTGGTGCAGTGTGGAGTCCCTATGCACCTGCACAAGGAAGAAAGTCATGAGAACTAAAGTGGATTAATCTCAACCTGCTCACTTTGAATTAAACCAACACTGAAACAATCACAGGTCAAATAGCAAGCACTGATCTAGCATCACTCCTGTGCAGTCCTACAGTCTCCCATGTACTTAGATTAAAGGAGTCTCTTCCAGATCCTATGATGATTCTATAATGATATAATTAAGGTAATTTGCAATCCTTAGATGAAGCTTTATAGTTTTGTCAAACACAGTTTTTCTTGGTTGACGAGACACATTTATTGAAATTATGGTCTATTTCCCAGAAACACAAATGCATAACTGCAGGCTTATCTTTACAAAGTTCAAATCTCCATGTCAAAGCCAAACTTCCCTCTCAGAATCTTGTAATCTTACATCTAAAGCAAACTTTGCCTTCAGACATCACACAAACAGCATCCAATAGGCTACAAAAACACATTACACATCAGTGAGATTCTAAACACTACCATAAAAACTGAAAAACTGTTCTGTAATTCCTCAATCAAATAAATGTACTGTAGTGAAATAAACAGAATTTCAGATATTTTTTTTTTGTTTTGATTTATTTATTTATCCTTTATTTTAACAGGTGAGTTCCATTGATATCTTAAATCTCTTTTCCAAGGGAGCCCTGGGTCAGCAAAAGTAAAAGTACATAAAATACAGTAAAATAATTTCCATAAATGTACTAATATTTCTGACTCTTTTGTTTGATGGCATTATGCTTTGATATATTTTGTTAATAGATTCAGTAATTGTGCATAAGTGATCAAGAAAAGCTATACTAGTGCTTCTCATCATTGGCTGTGGTGTGAACTGGAATCAGGTGTGTTTGCTGAGACCGGCGGGGCCAGGGAGAGGTAAACACGGGGCCTGGCGTGTCTGAGGCTTGCTAGCGTGGAGGCTGTGGAGGCTGTGGAGGCCGTGTGTCTGGGGAGCAGGTCTGCGGGGAGCCTCGCGGTGCCCTCCACCAACTAGCTGGCGCTCTGATTGGTGTTGCTTTGCTGGCAGGGGCCCCTGCGGTGCGGGGCGGGCAGCCCTAATTAGTGACCGCTGGTGGTCTGCTCACCTGTGAATCACCTGGCGCTTCTCACCGTAACCCAGGTAACCTTCACCTTGGCACTCCACGCTCCTCCAATTTGTTGTGTATTTCTTTTCTCTCTCTCTCTCTCTCTCTCTCTCTCTCTCTCTCTCTCTCTCTCTCGCTCTCTGTCTTGTTCTGTGCATTCATCCTTTTTTCTCACTCTATATCTTTCTCCACCTGCCTCTTCCCTTGAGTGCTCTCACCTCAGTAACATCTGCTATGTGCTGTGGGCCTCTCGTTAAGGACTGTGTGTGTGTGTGTGTGTGGGGTCAAGCACATATGATTGGTGTGATTGGTAGGTGGTAGTGTCTCATTACTAGTGCTCAGGTCTTACTGCTGCATGACCGCGTCCACTGCCTTGGGTGAATCATATTTCA
>NC_063202.1:9511359-9521359 GCF_017589495.1 Alosa alosa
GTGCGTCGCGTGCGCGGCGTCGCGTCGCGCGCGTGTGTGTATGCGGTATTGGATGCATTATGCGTGCAGATGCATGTGCACGCGCGTTTGGAATATAGAGAAAGAGAGAGAGCGTGCGTCTAGGAGCGTGTGTGTGAATTCTGACCAATTCCGCGCTCACGGGTGTTTCCTGATATTCCGCTGCTGAAATCTTCATCTGAACCCTTCCTCAGCAAGGGTGCTCTTTACACACAATCAAAACCAGAGCAGTCATCACTCCCAACCCCTGACCTCTGGACGGTCACTTGAGCTTGGACATAATAGCCTCTAATGTTGGTCTCATGATTATGCTCTCTCTCTCTCTCTCAAATTCAAAAAAAGCTTTATTGACATGACAAGAGCACTTGTGTTGTCAAAGCATACAAATTTTAAGTAAGTTAGTGAGTTACTCTCTCTCTCTCTCTCTCTCTCTCTCTCTGTCTTTCTCTCTCTCACACACAAAGACTCTCTCTCACACACTCACACACTCACACACACACACACACAGTTCTACTCCTCTATCGACAGTACATTCACCATTAAATCAGCACTTGAGCAAAACCAGTACTCATCATCATAATCAGTTTCTGAGCAATCAGACTTTTCACTCCGACCTGTCACTCACAGACAGGTATCATCTTTGTCTGCACACTATAACATAATGAGTCTAAGTACGATGTGCTGGAACCATCAGCACTGCCCCCCCACCCACCCAACAGTGTCAGAAAAACAAAATGGTTGAGGTTAAGCCAGTGTTGTTTTTAGTAGGACAATCTAGTATTGGCATCTGTTCAATGCATTTGCTTTTCACAGCCATCAAAACAACATTAGCCATTCCTTTCCTATAGCATGGTGTTGGTATTGGGAGATTTAAAACAAAAAAAACAAATAGCTGAACAGATACATGTGTTTGGAGCTGGCTGTGTGTGTGTCGAGTACCTCGCACGGTTTTCTTCAAAAGGTGTAGGGAAGCTTCTGGGTGAGACTAGGAGTGTGCTGGGAGGTGGGAGGTGGGGAGAGACTGAAGCATATCAAACATAAGAGGAAGGAGGAGGGGGTTCTCTTTCTCTTTTTCTATTTCTTTTTTTCCCTCTCTCCCACCCTCTCTCCATCCCTCTCTCCCACCCTCTCTCCATCCTGGATGACTGATTTCACGCAGCGTCTCCCTCTCTCTCCTACTGCGGGTGCCTCAGGGCTGGAGCTGCGTGTGGCGTCTCGTGTTCCTCTCTTCTCCTCTTCCCTTTTCTCTCTCTATCACTCTATCTCTATGTCTCTTGTGTTCTCTTCTCTCCTTCAGTACCAGTAAGGGAGATTCACCACACCAGAGAGCAGTCCCTCCTCCCTTGTCCTGCTCTTGTGACACAATGTCCCCAGACATCCAGTCTGACAATGCAACGGCTTAATCATCATCATCATCATCATCATCATCATCATCATCATCATCATCATCATCTCATATCACACAACATGTCTGCACAGTGGAACACCACACTGCACAGCAGACATTAAATACAGCACTGAACGCACTCTTGGTCATTTAAATTAATGAAATTCAGTTTGAAGATAATGAGCATAATTTGAACATAATTTTCTGTAAACGTTTATGGGCCTTAAACGTCTGCTCCGGTTTGGTGTAAAACTACTTTCCCCCCACCTGCAGTGTGTGTGTGTGTGTGTGTGTGTGTGTGTCTCGGAAAGTGGGAGAGATAGGCTGGGTCACACATTACATTCTAAAATGTTTGGACTGTTCTACAATGCTAATGAGCTGTAACACTGGTAATGTTGACTATGAGTGTGTGTGTGTTGACTAAGGAGCTGGTTAGCTACTGGCTATTTACACGCTGTTCCTATCAGCTCCTTTTGGGTCATGGCAGCAGGGTGGTTGCAGTGGAGTGGGGTGTGGGTATGAGGGGGCCAAGATTGGGCCTTCGTCAGATCGCAACATTTACCTCATTAATCACTGTCTTCCCATCATGCTCTGGGCTCCTATCCCAGTGGCCCTCTCTCTTCTGTCCCCACCAACCGCGAAGAGGAAGTCGCTTAGCGCTCTCTCCCTCTGGACACACGCAGCGCTGAACATGTTATGTTGTTAAGTGGGCCAGACCCCCTTCACCTCCGTGTTAGCTTGTGATTGCTTTGAATGCAAAGGGTCCCTTGTTTGAATTTACGGTTTGTGTTTGATTGAATTGGCCATTTACCTGGTGACCTGTCATACAAAAAGAACATGCTACAAGGTCTGCTGGTTCTAATGTTTGCATGTCTGGTTGCAACATGAAGTGTTGATCTTGGAGCGGTTTGTAGAGCTACATGGTGTTAGCTAGTAGCCAGGTGTTCTGTTTAGCTTATACACAGACCTTGCCCTGCTTTAGTTTGGTCTAAGGCATGTCCTTGAAGCTTGGATGCAGGGAGCGGACTTGCAGGTTAAAATGACAGGATGTCCAAGAGTGGACGAGAGGCTTGATGTCTCTCGTCCGCACTGAAGCTGAGTCCAGCGAGGCTAAGATGGAGGACTCTGTTTACCCATGCGCTTCCACGCCACGCAGACGTCTGCCAGCTCAGAGATGAAGCCCTGCCTTTTAGGTGACATATGGGAGTCTAGTTATGCACGCTTTTCAAAGATGCCAGCTGTCACCTTGTGTGTGTGTGTGTGTTTTTGTGTGCAAGCACATGCTCATCTCAACTTAATTTGTGCGCATGTGCGCAAGTCTACCCATCTATCTTTCCCTCTATCTTTCCCTCTATCTTTCCCCCCTCTTTCCCTCTCTCTTTCCCTCTCTCTTTCCCTCTATCTTTCCCTCTCTCTTTCCCTCTCTCTTTCCCTCTCTCTTTCCCTCTCTCTTTCTCTATTTTGCAATCGTTCTCTCTCTCTCTCTCTCTCTCTCTCTGTGTCAACCTGTTTATTCTCTTTGAATTGGAGTTCTGGTGTATCTCTTCTCCATGATGAGGTGTGTGTGTGTGTGTGTGTGTGTGTGTGTGTGTGTGTGTGTGTGTACATGTATGTGTGTGTGTGTTTGTACATGTATGTGTGTGTGTGTGTGTGTGTGTGTGTGTGTGTGTGTGTGTGTGTGTGTGTGTGTGTGTGTGTGTGTGTGTGTGTGTGTGTGTGTGTGTGTGTGTGTGTGTGTGTGTGTGTGTGTGTGTGTGTACAGGCGGGCGGGCATATGCGTAAGAGCGTGTCCCACCCGCGCAGAGAGAGAGAGAGAAAAATAAATAGACAGAGAGAGAAAGAGAAGTAGAGAGAGAGAGAGAGTCAGCCGTCGGAGTGCCAGCTGGCGTGGTTCCTCTCTTGGCAGCGCGGGGCGACTGGCGTGCCCACGTTGATCAGGCCACCTGTCTGTTCTCTGGAAGCCTCCGCCACATCCTGCTGGGTCACACTCTGCCATCAGGAAGGGCCGGGATGAGGTGGGGCTGGGGGGCACGCGGGCAGGCGGGAGGGGAATACCCTCGCCACCAGGCTAGGCTAGGCTAGGCCATGCTAACGCGCCCGCACAGATAGGGGAATGACAGGGACATGCTCCAGCCTGGTGTGTGGTGGTGGTGCTGGGTGGAGGTGGTGGTGGCACTGGCCTGGAGGTGGCCACCACACCAGTGATGGTGGTGCTTGCAGGTGGTGGGGTGCTGTTGTGGTGGTGGTGCTCCAGTGCTGGGTAGGTGGTGGTGTGTGGTGGTGGTGCTGGGTGGAGGTGATGGTGGTGGTGTGTGGTGGTGGTGGTGGTGCTGGGTGGAGGTGGTGGTGGTGCTGGGTGGTGGTGGTGGGTGGTGGTGCTGTGTGGTGGTGGTGCTGGTGCTGGTGCTGGGTGGTGGTGGTGGTGCTGGGTGGTGGTGGTGGGTGGTGGTGGTGGTGGTGGTGGTGCTGGGTGGGGCTGGGTGGTGGTGGAGATGTGGTGGTGGCCAAGTCCATTTCATCAGCACGGCGGTGGGGCGCGGCTGTGCCAGGGCCCCTGAAACGGCGTCCATAATGAGGGTGCTGTGAGAGTCGTGAGGGCCAGGGAGCGAGAGGGCAGAGTCCTGCTGGCGGCGGAGTGGGGGGGTGGGGGTGGCAATCTGTCCCAGTGCAGCGTGTGTCAGCCGTGACGCTGATGATGATCACAGCAGGCGCACACCCTCATGCAGGGGAGGTGTGACTCTGTGTGTGTCTGTGTGTGTGTGTGTGTGTGTGTGTGTGTGTGTCTGTGTGTGTGTGTGTCTCTGTGTATGTGTGTTTATTTATCTGTGTTTATTTATCTTGTATGTGTGTGTGTGTGTGTGTGTGTGTGTGTGTGTGTGTGTGTGTGTGTGTGTGTGTGTGTGTGTGTGTGTGTGTGTGTGTGTGTGAAGCAGGGGCATGTGTTTTCAGTGGGGACATGGCCACATTTGAGGTGCTGGCCCAGTTTTTGAGGAAAAACAAAAGACCCCTTATGTGCTGGTCACTCTGACGGTGTGTTAACAAGCAGCACACTCATTCACCCCTCTATAGGGGCTCTCTGTAGGGGCCCTGGGCTCCCTGGTGAAATGACACAGCCACTGGGCTCTGATTGGCTCCTGCTGGGACTCCAGAGTCTTCTCCCACCTACAGTACCATCTAGAACAAAGCTAGCATGGCTTTTCGCAATTTTTTCTCCCACTGGCTTTTCCCTTTCTTCCAACATCTTTCCAATGCACCTCATGTCATATTTCTACACAGGCAGACAGCAACAAAGCCGGAATCACTTTTAAATAAAATCACGGCACCAAAGTTACTAGCATAAAATGATGGCACAGAACTCATTAAAATTATGAGGATGTATGAGTGTGTAAGCATGGCTTTGTGTAGTGGGTGTCCTGAAAGTTTGTAATGAATGACTTTCCTATTATGCATGGACAACTGCACATCCATATAAAACAGGTGCTGTTATGCATACACAGAAGAAAGACTCATTTGAAACTCAAACAGAGGAGTTATAAAATGTTGAGATATGGGCACATTCAGTCACGGGAACGAGTGCAGAGGTAAGCAATCTGAGAGAAGGAAAGGAAATTGAGAAAGAGAGAGAGAAGGAGAGACAGAGGTAGAGAGAGAGAGGAAGATATTGAGAGGTAGAGAGTGAGAAAGAGAGATGGTATAGTGTCTTTTACAGATTCACTATAGATCACCTCTTTCTTTCAGAGCTGGGGTGATTTGCAGTGGTGGGGGTCGGGGAGGGTGAGAGTTGTTCAGACATTCCGACTGGTTGTCATGGCGTCGGGGTCAAGGGTCATAGACCATTAAAGCCTGTTGCTGTCTAATCATTATGGATGGGCTTCTGGGTATTTATAGGCTCAGGGTTGACCTCTTGATCTTTTCCTGACCCCTGTGTCCATTCAGACATCTCAGTTCCCTGACCCACACCACTATAGAGGTCACTGACAGCGGGGTCAGAGCTGTTTAGAGTGCGAAGTGGTATTGATATGTTGTCAGGTAACGTTTCCTGGTAGTCATGTTCCCTGCTGAATTGGCTTGTAGTTTGCACATTGCCTTGTTGGCTGAGAACTTCCTGGCAATCGGAGAAGAGACGTGGAGGGCCTCACTCCTCCTTCTGCATGTCCGAAAATACGCCAGGATGTTGAAAAATACATCGGGTGCATTGATTTTTCCATTCATCTCTTACACTGAAATGGATAAAGGAAAAAAGAACTCCTTCTCCAGCCAGAAATGGGACAGATAGAGAGAGATATTTGGTGGATATATTTTTTTTGAGAATGACACTTGGAAATAGCTCATTCTTATCTATTTAAAAGACGGCGTGTGATATGAAACGATAGTGCTATAATTATCAGTGAGTTTCCCGCTCTCTCGTCTGAGGGAAACGAAAAGTCTGATTGCTCAGAAACTGATGATGATGATGATGAGTGCTGGTTTTGCTCAAGTGCTGATTTGGTTTAATGGTGAATGTACTGTCGATAGAGGAGTAGAACTGTGTGTGTGTGTGTGTGTGTGTGTGTGTGTGTGTGTGTGTGTGTGTGTGTGTCTCTGTGTGTGTGTGTGTGTGTGTGTGTGTGTGTGTGTGTGTGTGTGTGTGTGTGTGTCTCTGTCTGTGCATGTGTGAGAGTGTGCCTATATGTGTGTTTCTGTGTGTGCTGTGGAGTGTGAACATCTATGTCCCTTGAGCTATCTCTATATCCTCTCTTCCTCTCTCTCTCTTTTCCTCCCTCCCTTTCTCTCTCTCCCTCTCCCTCTCTCCCTCTTTCTCTCCCCCTCTCCCTCTCTCCCTCTCCCTCTCCCTCTCTCTCTTTCCCTGTCACAGATTATTTGCTTTATGGGATTCACATTTCCTGCCTGTAATCTCCACTCACCCCCTGCTTCCCTATCACTCGTTTCACCTCCACCCCTCCACCCCTCTCCTCCCTCCTCTCCTCCTCCCCTTCCCTCCTCGAGCTCTCTGCTCTCCCGAGCGTGAACACCCTTCAGGAGAGAGGGAATGAAGAGGGAAAGAACGAGGGAAGAGAAGAGGAGTGAGGGAGGTAGAGAGGAAGGGAGGACCAATGGATGGAGTGTGGTGCACATCTCTTAATACCGGCCATCCTTCAGCCCTTATCTCTGGCTCTAATTTATGGGAACATGGCTGCTTTGGCGCTGGTGAATTCATGGCCCAGACCTTGGCTTTCTCCAGTGTGGGCATCAATAATGGTCAACCCCCCTCCCCCTCCCCCCCCACACACACACACACACACATACATACACATAAGCACATACACCACGCACCAGGTTTTTCGCCCTGTTTCCTCCCGCTGTGGTTTCTCGGCCTCACATGTGTCCTATTTATCTGCAGGCGGGGTGGAGTCGCGACCTGGCCCCCCACCCATGCGCCGTTACGCAAACGCAGCGCTAATGCAGTCGGGGTCATGATAAATCCTCGCCAGGGACCAGAGGCTTGGTGGGATAAGTCATTCCTCCTCTAACCCTGACCCCTGCACCACGACCCCGGTGCCCTCTCTCCTTCCCCAAGTTTTCTCCCCAGAAAAAGCCCAATAAATACACAGTCTTCCTCTTTTTCACCAGACATATCCACTTTCAACTGCCCATGCTGAATGCAGTCCAGATCTATGCACCCATGCAAGCACATTCACTTGTACTTATACAGACACACAGGTATGCTCATTCACCACATATGTATATGCCATACAGCATATAACAAAAAGGCTGGAAATAAAACATACAGACACTAGACACTAAAATGTCTTTTATTCATTTTCAGCCATTTTGTTTTATCCACATTGCAGGGTAGCTGTGTTTAAGGCTTCAGAGGAGCCGAAGGCGGCCATCAGTCAAGGATTTCACTCAATCACTGTTCCATTTCATGTCTCGCATTGATTCCTCGCACAAATCACTCTGACACAAGCGAAAACAGGCCATCTATTCAACATATGCGCCATTGTCTGACACGTTGGGCTCTTATGAATATTCGAGAGCGTCTCTGTGACTTAAGAGGAGAAAGAGAGACTTTCATGTTGTTGCAGCCATTGTATGTTATGTAGCGCTATTTTACATTTTACACCAATGGCACAATGGATTCCTGGAGAGAGGAGCTGTTATTCTCAAGTGAAGAGGATGTGTACCACTCACTGTGTGTGTGTGTGTGTGTGTGTGTGTGTGTGTGTGTGTGTGTGTGTGTGTGTGTGAGTGTGAGAGAGAGAAAGAGAGGAGAGAGGGAGGTAGACATCTTTCTTTCATACACCCCCGCATAGAGTGTTGAATCATGCGCGACAATGACAGTGATGGTGATGGTGAAGGTTCTGAGCTACGAGTGGCAAATGAAAAATATTGAGAAAAGACAGACGGTGAAGGAATACTCTTTTCTGAGAACCAACGGACAGGCAGAAGGAAAACAGTAGCATATTACTCATCCCTGGCCTCCCGGTTTCCACCGTGTCCTTGTCTCCAAAAGTGTGTTCTTAGTTTGTTCCAACATGGAACATTCTCAACATTAGAGGCTTTTTGAGGAAATACACTTTTAAGTTCCTCTCTCTTTACTGCGGCTCTTTGCAGAACTTGCTTTGTGGCAGCCGCATATGTGATCCTCCAGGCTGACTGCAGAGCGTTTGGCTAACAGGGAGCAGAAACTTGTCCTTAATCGAGATGCCCTTGCCAAGCTGTGTGGATGCCCTCTGTGATGAAGAGGAGCAGAGAGATAGGGTTAGCTCGCCAGACCCTTCACACTGAAAATTGTAAATTTGTTTTGCTGACAGGAAGCCGTCGCTTGTGTGTGTGTGTGTGTGTGTGTGTGTGTGTGTGTGTGTGTGTGTGTGTGTGTGTGTGTTTTCATTTCATTTCATTTCTTCTCATTTTCTCTTTCCTCCCAGAATTTCTGCCACTGCGTCTGTCCCCCGTCTGTGCTGGCAGATGGAGTCTTCGGCCAGACGAGGGGAGATGAGGTGTGAGAAACGCGTGCTAGAGAGAGAGAGAAAGGGGGCTCTGAGTTGGCTTGGAGCATAATATTCATCATTTTTGTTGTTTGCTGTCCTTAAAGAGTCCCTCGTCACATATGCTTACCCCTCTTGGTTTAGTCCCCTTAACCTCACCCTGTAGCTCAGCTAGCTTGCTTTCCCATTCGCTCACTCCTCTCCTCTCCTCTCCTCTCTCTTTTTGTCATCTGCATTTTTTTTCTAACTTCTCCCCCCAGGATGTCTTGAGTTCATTCTCGACCTCCTCCCTATCCTCTTCAGAATAAAAGCCTAGCACCAGGCTTGGGGCCAGGGTTGTGCTAGCAAAGCTGTTGTGCTAGCTATTGCTAGTTAGCTAGCTAGCCTAGCAGCTCCAGGCAGGCTGCATCCCAGGAGGTCAGCTGAGCTGGTGGCTGAGTTCAGACATCCCCGTAGCCTGTGGGGTGCTGGAGCCTGGCAGGGGGAGATGGGATATCAAAACGCCATGGTGTGGCAGCCCTGAGCCCGGGCCCTGGTGACACGGAGGGGAGGGGATCGTGGTGGAGCGGGGCTGTGCGGTGGCGTGGGCGGTGGCTGATGCCGCCGCGGGCCCCTGTTGGAAGTCTGCCGGCAGTGACATTTGAAGTGGCATTTTACTCACGAGCGTCCGAGGACGGGCGATACCACTTTACGCACTCATCAGCCTGTCTTTAATTCCGCACTCTTGCTCTTCATCTTTCTCTGTTCATCTCTCCCTCTCTCTCTCTCTCTCTCTCTCTCTCTCTTTCTCGCTCTCTCTTTCTCTCACTCTCTCTCTCGCTCTAACATTCTCTCTCTCATTCCCCCCTGACTCTTTCTGATAGATGACATCAGATGGCAGCAGGAAATGTGTGTGTGTGTGTGTGTGTGTGTGTGTGTGTGTGTGTGTGTGTCTGTGAATCTGATGGGGCTGTGTGTAAATCACTGCTGGAGCGAGGGGCCACTCGCTCAGTCCTGTCTGCCGTGGGAGATTTAGAGTCCTTGGCTCGGGCTGGAGCGATGGAGACAGGGCCGGGGTGGGGTGTGTGTGTGTTTGTGTGTGTTGGTGTGTTGGGGCTCCATGTTGGATGGTTGTGGTGTAGGGGGGGGCTGCAGTGTGTGAGCGTAGCCCTGGGACCCCTTTGCGTCTCCCAGCCTCCCAGCGCTGGGTGTGTGTGTACATTCCCATGCTGCTTTTGTTGCCATCGACCTCGACCTCGCTCCCACCTCACCTAGCACACACACACACACACACACATATACACACACACACTCACAGCCAGGCGCAGATCAACAGAGCGTTCCTCAGAGATCACCGCGGCAACCCCAGCAGGATGGGGCTCAGCAGTGCTCTGGCGCCATGGTGACAGGCACTTCCTGTGAGTGAGGGCCAAAACCCTTTTTAAAGATGAGAGACTGTGTAAATTTGCGTCAACTCTGTTGATGTGTAGGTTTCTTTACCACGTCTAAGAGTACGTTTCTTATGTCTGAGAGGAAAGAGAGAAGAGAAAGAAACACACACACACTCACAGCCAGGCGCAGATCAACAGAGCGTTCCTCTAAGAGTAAGTTTCTTATGTCTGAGAGGAAAGAGAGAAGAGAAAGA
>NC_063202.1:9526359-9528859 GCF_017589495.1 Alosa alosa
TCTCTTCTCTCACTTCTCTGTGGAAAGATGCCCACAGCACAATTAGTGTGCCAGTTCACGGACTCGAGATTTTTAAATAATAATAAGGTATCTGAGCGTCTCTACCCCCCTCCATAAAGGAAGCTTGTACTGTTACAGGCTCTGAATGGCGCGGGGCGTTACAGTAGCAGTCCTTCCTGCTTTGAAGGATTTAACACACCCTAAGCAGGATTAGCAGGTTGTGTGTGTGTGTGTGTGTGTGTGTTGTGTTTGATTACTCTTCAGGATACATAGCACCCCAAACCAGTGCCAGTGGTGGTGTTGGGTGGGTGATTTCTGCAGTGTGGTTTCAAGAGCCAGAGCCCGTCAGCTCTCCTCTTTGTTTACTCTGCCTGTTTGCTTTACTTTACTTTACCCTGACCCTCCCTTTCTCTCTCTCTCACTCTCCCTCTCTCTTTTCTCTCTCTCTCTCTCTCTCTCTCTCTCTCTCTCTCTCTCTCCCTCCCTGTCTCAGGCGATAGTCCCTCCTCACACCTGTGTTTAGTTTCAAATGAGTAGCACAGAGCAAACAGCTGAGTTCCAACATTTCAGTGGGTAGATGTTGAGTCTAGCAGGGTGTGTTGGGGTATTATTGCCTGTTTATATATGGGACTCAGACATGTCATATTTTGTCTTGTAAATGTGGTACTTATGTATGGGATTTACTATTCAATGTGTATGTAACTTGTGTGTGTGTGTGTGTGTGTGTGTGTGTGTGTGTGTGTGTGTGTGTGTGTGTGTGATATACTCATGTACATGTGCACTCTCTGCTCCATCAAAGGGCAGCAGGGGAAAGCCTCAGACAAGAGAAACGCTATCAATACATCGATCTGCATGGCTCAGGCTCTTTTTTGGTCTGCTTTTTCATGGTTTGCACACACACCTTTCTGTTGCACACACTCACCTCCCCTGTTCCCACCCTCTAAACCCCCCCCCCCCACACCCAACCCCGCACGCCCCTCCTTCAGCTCTAGCCTCTTGGGGGGAGGAAAAAGCGCCCATCATAATAACTCTTTGTTTCTAAACGTGTGCGTCCTATTGCAAAACGGCCTTAAACGGACGGCTGCCATATTTATGGCGAGGCGTGTCAACATTAGAATGGATTCATAGGGTGGGATTTCGATGTCGGCATGGCGACGGGCGTGCTGTTGGCCATCCGTCATGTGTCGACGGCAGGGGAGCTATCTCTCTCTCTCTCTCTCTCTCTCTCTCTCTCTCTCTCTCTCTCTCTCTCTCTCTCTCTCTCTATCTATCTGTCTCTGTCTCTGTCTCTCTCTCTCTCTCTCACCCTCTCTCTGCCTCTCTCTCTCTGTCTCTCTGTCTCTCTCTCGCTCTGTGACGTTAGTTTGAGTCCCTCGCTCGTCTTGGCCGGCGTCGTCTTATCTGGCGGAGATGGATCTCCTCTATCAGGGGCCTGTCAGAGGCGATGTGCTGGATTTATAGCATGTTGAGCGCTAACTAGCCGCCCAGACGTAAATTCAGTGACATCACTAGGCCACAACGCCAGGTTGGATGAGGATGTGACTCTGTGTGTGTGTGTGTATGTGTGTGTGTGTGTGTATGGGGGGGGTAAATCGATGCAGTGTTGAGCTTTTACCCATCATCCTCCTTTCCGCTCGCTGTCGAGGTCCTGCGCCTCTAATTGAGAGTGCGAAAAGGGAGCGGGTCTCATAAATCGGAGGCGGTGATGGTCGATTTTTGAAACACGTGCGTTTCTCGGATGACATACCCAGTTCCAGTCTGGAAAGCGGAACAGCAAAATCCATCATGCCTGGTGACATAGGCGAGAGCCGTGATAAACACACAGTCACACACCTCAGACGGTGCATACTTATGCACAAATAAAAACCAGTCCTCCGTCGTCCCCTCCTCTCTGCGAGCGACTGAAGCACTGGCCTCTGGGTGGACTGTGATACCGGCTAACAGTGACTAATAATGGAAATGAAACAAAAGATGGGAGACGGCCTTGTTGATTTGCACTCCTCAGAGAAATCGTATAGAGCCTTCGCTTGGCTCTGGGCTCCAAATTAAATGTCTGAAATGGTGTGTGTATGTATAAGTGTGTGTATGTGTGTTTTTTTCACTTCTGTGCCAATAATGACGAACACTTAAGAGCTCTTTATATAGCTGTGACACGGAAATTGATTTGTGGATTGAGGGAACACATCTCTGGCAGTTTGCTATTCCAGGAGTCCACTTATGTATATGTGTGTGTGTGTGTGTGTGTGTATGTGTGTGTGTGTGTGTGTGTGTATGTGTATGTATATGTGTGTATGTGTGTGTGGGAGAGAGAGAGAGAGAGGACATTGTGCTTAACTGTAATGAGCCTTAAGCATAATCACAGAACACACTCAGCCATCACAACTGTAAACATGTAATATTGGACGGAAGAGCCAAGTAAAAACACTGTCCTGGACAGATGTAAAACACAAAAGAATCACCTGAGAGAAGAAATTGAGAATACTGTAAATGTAAAAAAAAA
>NC_063202.1:9533859-9536359 GCF_017589495.1 Alosa alosa
TACAGTATACTTGTTCACACACGCATACACTCACACATGAAAATACTAAAGCTAGCACTTTGCCAAAAGATTAGGAATAGTGGGGATTCTTGTGCTGAAATGAGACACAAAGTGTTGGATAAAGGCTCCACTTTGGAAGCGCTTGTGTTACGGAGAGGAGCAGGGGGTTGTATTGATTGGATTGGACTGGATTGGGCGAGGTGGCTTATGGAGTTAGCAGAGTTATCTCGGAAGGGAAGAGGGATAGTCTCTATTGTGTTGCTCCTCAGGTTTTTTTGTTTGGCAAGGTTGGAACGTGCGACAGACACAATGTTTAGGAGGGATGTTGTGAGATTATCACTGGTCGAAAGCGAAACACAAGAAATGCAGGAAAGCCTGTAATTCAGGATCAGTAATAAAGGAAGTGCAAGGTGCTGTTTATTTTCTCTCTCTTTTGTCGCACAAAGGACCATCTGAGGAGACACTAACTGCGTGAGTCACGAGACTAGAGTAAGCACTCATTCCATATGAGTACACGTGCATACAGTACATTCCCTAAGAATGAGTGTTTTCCAACATTACCATAACCCCTCCGCACCTTTGCTTTCTGTTCGGGCGGTTTGACCGTATGGACCTGTTTGACTTGTTTTGCAGAACACTTATAAGAAAAGAGAAATCCCAGCCACTGGCTGCTCTTTTAGCATGGCTCTCCTTTCTGTGTTTTGTTGGTCCAACCCCCCAATGTTGAGTGTGGAAGTAAATGTGGGTGTGTGGGTGTGTGTCGGGGAGGGTTTTGTGCTGTGCAATGCCCTGGCTTCCCCCAGTTGTGAGCCACATGACTGGAGCTTACTGGTACCCGAGGTCCCTGGCTCTCTCTGCCAGTGTGTAGGGTCCATGGGTCTTCCATGAGCCAGCTGGCATTAAGGTTTTGCCCATAGAGTTTGCAGTTTAGTTGCCCCTCTTTTCAAAACCCCCTTCCAACAACCACCCTCGACTGTGGTGACACTCGCCTGCCGTGCCATTGGCTCTCGGAGGCCATGACCTATCTGACTCACAGGAGTTCAAATGATACTGTTGGCACCCGATTGGATGGCTGTGGGGCCAGTTGACCAATGGGAGCAGGGGTTGGTGGTGCAGTTGGCGCCGATCTGAGTGTGTGGAGCACAGGGAAGCCTGAGGCTGTGCCAGGACAGGCTACCATCATCAGGGAGGGGGAGGGTGTGTGTGTGTGTGTATGTGTGTGTGTGTGTGTGTGTGTTTGGGGGGAGTGTGGAGGGGTCTGGAGCAGTGGCGCTCCATCTGCTGCAGCCCAGGCTCCACGCCCAGAACCCAAACACACACAGACACACACACACACACACACACACACGCGCACACACACACACAAATGCATTCATATTCACATATTCACTCACAATCATAGCACACACATGCACTACTGGATAAGCACCCACCCACAGACAGACACACACACACACCCACACACACAAACACACACACACACAAACACACACACACACAAACACACACACACACACACACACACACACACACACACACACACTCAGTATTGCAACTAAGCATGCGCACAGCACAGACCACCTAATTGGGCGCCTAAGTGGGCAAGGGAGTTTGGACAAATCACAATCATCCTGACGTACGTACCTGGACCGAAACATCGAGAGGCTGCAGGTAGGATAGCTGAAAACTATAATGCTGCACTCTTACGCTCGCCAGATCAGCCAGTATTCGTACTCGGAGACTTTAACAACTGTGACCTAGCAAACCATCTCCCAACGCTTTATCAGTATATTGACTGTCCAACTAGAGGCACGAGAACTCTCGACCGATGTTTTGGTAATATACCTGACACATATAGAGCACTCTGTTGTGCGCCACTGGGGACATCGGATCATAAAGTTGTCCACCTGCTTCCCAAATACAGAGCCAAAGTTAAACGAGAACAACCAGTTGTTAAGGAGATTCAAGTATGGGATGTTAGGAGTCAGGAGATGCTCCAGGACTGTTTTGGAGATACAGACTGGCAAATGTTTTTTGATTGTTGCAATGATATGGATGAAGTAACAGAGACTGTGACTGAATACATGAAATTCTGTGAAGCTAATGTCACTACCAAGAAAACTATTACAGTCTACTCTAATAATAAATTAGAGCCCTCTGCAGAGATGGAAAAGTGTATAAGGGAGAGGAGAGCAGCTTTTATTAATGGGGATCAGGATCTTGTTAAGCTGAAACGGAGGGAACTGAGGTCAATAATAAAGAGAAATAAATTGAAATATAAAGAAAAGGTAGAGAGCCAACTTTGTTCTGGTAATGCTAGGGAAGCCTGGAATGGACTTAATGCCATGATGGGAAAGGAGGGGAGGAAACATGATGCACTAGAGAACAAAGGGGTGTCATTTGCAAATGATTTAAACCAATTTTATTCAAGATTTGATGTCCCTTTACACACTAACTCTGATGGCATTGATTTTGATATATTCAACAACACAACTGCACA
>NC_063202.1:9556359-9568859 GCF_017589495.1 Alosa alosa
CACTGGGGGTGCAGCCCCCTCCCCTCCTGGGGCTACTCCTCCTAGATAGACGTGACCGCATAGAGAAACCCTACCACATTTCCTCTTCTGTGAGCAACATGAAACTGTAACGTAAGCCATGTTTGGACTAAAGGCCCCACTCTACTACCTGCCAGGTAAGGGCTTTAGGATTGGATCGGATATAGCATGTCTCTGTGAGTGTCTGTGTGTGTGTGTGTGTGTGTGTGTGTGTGTGTGTGTGTGTGTCTGTCTGTCTGTGTGTGTGTGTGTCTGTGTGTGTGTGTGTCTGTTTGTCTGTGCTTTTGTTAATGTGTTAATGTATGTATATATCGGTCACTATACATGTGTGTATGGTCACACATAAAACCTAAGCCTCGACAGAAGAGGTAGATTGTGGAGGAAAGGTCTTCTAAGAGGTGAACTTTCACTGACTACCACTTTTGCCTTGTTTTAGATGGTCTAAGGAGCTTAATGGTATTGTGTGTGTATTTGATTAGAGGTAAGCTGTCTAACCAGAGACTTACTGAGGCTGCCATTTAGCTGGGAGGAATGGCTGTCATTTACACCTTTGGTTTTTCAGTTAACATTATCAGTGAGTAAGTGACAGAATCTGTTACACTGTAGCCTGAATGAGAGCACAGATGGAAGAAGTGTGTTTGTGTATGTGTGTGTGTGGAGAGGAGGCGGTGTGTCAGCATTTCTGTGTGTTGTGCATGTGTGTGTGTGTGTGTGTGTGTGTGTGTGTGTGTGTGTGTGTGTGTGTGTTGTGTGTGTGTGTGTGTGTGTGTGTGTGTGTGTGTGTGTGTGTGTGTGTGTGTGTGTGTGCGCTATTGTGGTTAAGGAGGAGGAGGGGGTAGGGGTGTGAGGTTACCGGCGGACTGCCACTTAAGTGTGTCTCACGCCTGGGCAAGCTTTGATTATGTGGGGGGCGGTTGAGCAGTGACACCGAGCAGCACGAAGCCGCGGAGTAAGAGGAGGAGCAGAGAGAGGGAGGAGGAGGAGGAGGAGGAGAGAGGGAGCCAGAGAGGGAGGAGGAGGAGGAGGAGGAGGAGAGGAAAGACACAGAAAAGCAAGAGGGAAAAAAAAATCACAAAAGCAAAAGGTTAATAACAGATCAAGAGGAAACAACACGCTGGAGCAGAGACTTTGCCCTGAGTCCTTTACATACCTTTTCGCCAGAGTTTTGTTTTCATAGCACATTTCCTTAAAGTAAATGATGCGAGTGCATCCCGCAGTAGTTCCTGTATCATCACCAAACCGAGACACACAGATACACACATTCATACACACATACGTACACAGAAGCAAACTCACACCTCCACGAGCGGGGGGTTTGTTTAGTGCGGCGACTTGCGGCTGATTCATCTGTTGTCGTCGGTCGTGCCCGAGATCCTCGGCTGCCCATCTGCGTCCCTCTCCGGTCCACGCTCGCCGAGTGCCAGCGCCGCGTCTGTGATTAATGCAACGTGCCACGGGGCTTATAAATAGACGTCTTGAGACACGTTTTTAAAAGCAGGTCAGAACACCTCCTCTTCCCTGGCAGACCGGAGAAGTCTCACCTGGCGGCGGTGAGCATCAGTGAACAGGTGATTGGAGTCTGTGTATGTGTGTGTGTGTGTGTGTGTGTGTGTGTGTGTGTGTGTGTGTGTGTGTGTGTGTGTATGGGGGGTATTTTGAAAAACAGATGAGACCAGTTTAGTCTCAGTTGTGGGGACAGGATGGGGAGGATGCACGCCAGAGTAGAAGGGATGTCTATTAAGCCCTTACAGTCAAATGCAGTTAGCCCCATCCCATATAAGCATCAACTTACATTAGCAACACAGCGTGTGTGTATATGTGTGTGTGTGTGTGTGTGTGTGTGTGTGTGTGTGTGTGTGACCTATGGGACCAGGGGTAGTGAGATGTGAAGTTTCTGAAGGGCTCAGATGTGCTCACAGCTGTGAGTTGGCTGCGAGGCTGCTAAGCCTCCTTCATACACCGAGAGAAATGCACTAAGAGGCCCTCGTGCCCGGGAGTCTAATTGGTTTATGTTGTCGTAGCGTCGTAGAGTGGCCTTGGGTGTCTGCACTCATGTCGAACAGTATTCATGGAGTGTCGCTGCACGACATGCAAACAGTCCTAATAACTACACTACCACCACCACTGTGAGGACTGTCGTCACAAATGGCTGGTTATATGTGCAGCGATCTAGTGTGGATCAATGTGCCTGCCAGCTGTCAGAACAAGGAATCTATAACTGCAGAATTGGGTGCACATCAAGACTTGTAGTTTTCGTCAGGATTTCTCTTTTCCTTTCTCTGTATTCTCTGTATTTAAATATGTATCCATCCACGTGCCTATCTCTTATTTCATTCTCCACTCTTGCACATTCTTTCTCCTCCTCTTCCTCCTCCTCCTCCTCCTCCTCATGTCTCCCTGTATTCACATCTTCTCTATCTCTTCTTTCTTACTCATCCCTTTTATCCTTCCTTCTCCCCCTCCATCTCTTTGGCCTCTTCTCTTATCTCTCGTCCCCCCTCCTTCATTCCTTCCCTCTCTTCCTCTTTCTCTCCCTCTCTACCCCCCCATCCTCCCCCACCCCACCCCTCTCAGTAAGCAGGGGGACAGGGTTGTGGCAGAGGGCTGAGTGTGATGGATGATATTGAGGTACCAGAGTGAGGGGCAGGGCATGTCAGGGCAGCCCAGGGCGGGGTGAGGTGTCGTGGGGACCAGGGCCCAGGAGCTGGCCTCTGACTAGACCAGCCATCCAGCCGGTTGGCCAGTCAGTCGGTCGGTCGCTAACCTGACAGTTTGCACTGCTGAATAATTCACACATCCACATCTATCCTCAGCCAATGGGGAAGAGCTTGGGCATAGATGACTCATGAATATTAATAAGAGGGGAAGGGAGCAGTGGTGCTGAAGTGTGGGGTAAATACATGGGCTGTGATGAATGAGCCAATACTAGGATATAATACTGAGGAGGAGGAGGAGGAGAAGGAGGAGGAGGAGAAGGAGGAGGAGGAGGAGGTGTAGGAGGAGGGATGGTTCAACTGAGTGAGGGAAGGAATCATGGGGTTGTATTCCTTGTCTTCCACCTGCTTCCCTCCTCTAGACTCCTTCCCTTTTAGGATGCATCCTCACTCCTTCCCTTTTAGGATGCATCCTCACTCCTTCCCTTTTCCTCTCGTCCTTTCTATCTTTCTCTCTCTCGCTCTCCCTTTTTCTCTCATCATCTCTATCTTTCTCTCTCTCTCTCTGTCTTTCTCTCATCCTCTCTTTCCCTTTGTCCCCCTCCTTCTTTCTTTCTCTCTCCCCCTTTCCCTCCCTCTCTCCCTCCCTCTCTTTCTCTCTCTGATATTGAGATCTGAGGGCTCAGACTGCCGAGCTCCTGCAGAGTGCTGCTCATGTGTCCCAGCATGCCTCTGGCCTCTGAACTCTCCCGCAAGGTCACGAGACGCAGTGTGAGAGTGTGTGTGTGTGTGTGTGTGTGTGGGAGTGCGTATGCTAAATGATGGCTCAAGCAGGGCAACGAGTGTGTTTTTGTTCAAACATGAGAGTGTGTTTTTTGCGTATGTGTGCTTGTGTTTATGCAAAATTTGGATCGAATGTTCTACAGTATTTCTGCATTCTGTGTTTGTGCTTTTGTTTCACTCTCTTTATTTATGGTTATGGTTATGGGACTTTGCAGACACCTTTGTCCAAAGCGACACACAATAAAAACAACATCATATTTTAAATATATTAAGGAGAATATCAATAATAAACAATAATGTCAAATGAATCAACAGCCAATGGAAATAAAACAATATTATACAAACCATAACGCACAAGAAGCGCTTAAAGCGGTTGAGGGGGGCAAATCTGTGGTGGGGTCAAAACCGAAACCGAATTTCAATACATTTCCGACCATGCTAGTTGGGGTCGGTGAAGTTGAGTCAAGCTGAATGTTAATCTGTTGGGGAATAGCTGTTTTAGCTTTATTTAGATCAAGTCTCTGTGTTTGTGTGCACAGTTATATTTTTTCCGTGTGTGTATGTGTTTGTTTTTGTTGCTGTGCAGGATGTGTCTGTGTGTTGCTGTTGGGTGTGTGTGTGTGTGTGTGTGTGTGTGTGTGTGTGTGTGTGTGTGTGCATATGTGCCATGGGTGATTCCTGCAGGCTTCAGCAGCTGGTAGCTGTCAATTTGCCTCATTCCACTCTCTCCCTCTCTCCCTCTCTCCCTCTCTCTCTCTCTCTCTCTCTCTCTCTCTCTCCCTCTCTCCCTCTCTCTCTCTCTCTCCTCCCTCTCTTCCGAATTCAAATTCAAATTCAAAAGGTGCTTAATTGGCATGACAAATAGTTGGACATTTGTATTGCCAAAGCAATTATAACATAAATGTATACATAAGCAAAATGTATACATAAGCAATTACACAGATATACAATGGGTAGGAGTACATAGACAAAATAACAGAGTTATTTTACGTGTGTGTGTGTGTGTGTGTGTGTGTGTGTGTGTGTGTGTGTGTGTGTGTGTGTGTGTGTGTGTGTGTGTGTGTGTGTGTGCGCGTCTGTGTCTGTGTCTGTGTGTCAGAGTTCGAAGTATCGGGTTCGAGTATTCTCAAGTGCTCTCTCTTTCTCTTTCCTGCTCCCTCCCTCCTTCCCTCTCTGTGTCCTTCTGGGCCTGCTCTGGGCCTGCTCTGGGCCTGCTCTGGGCCTGGTATGGCTGGCGCTGCCACATCAGTGCCACAGCAGCAGGGTCGCTCAGAAAGCCTAGGCAGGAGCAGGAGTCAGGGAGGTGGGATGGGGTGGTAGAAGAAAGGGTCAGAGTATCATGGCTCCGGAGCAGCTCTCAATTCAATTCAATTCAATTCATTGTGCTTTATTGGCATGACTGTTCAAGTTACAATATTGCCGAAGCATTACAAAAAAAAAACATGGAATAAGCTATATAATATATAGCTCTCTCTCTCTCTCTCTCTCTCTCTCTCTCTATCTCTCTCGCTCTCTCTTTCTCCCTCCCTCTCTCCGTGGGCACTGCACCACCCAAGCACCCAAGCAAGGCCAGACTCACAAAAGAGCAAACACTTAAAGCTGAGCTGTTTGCGCTTAGCCGTCAATGTGCTCTCAAATTAAAGAGAGAGAGAGAGAGAGAATGTGTGTGTGTGTGTGTGTGTCTGTTTATGTACACACTCTCTCTTCCCCCTCTCTTTTTCTTTGCCATTCACACACACCACCCTCCCCATGAGCACCCCACCCCTCCCTCCTTCCAGTCTTAACTGTCGTTGCCGTAGCAACGCTGTCAGACACATGCTAGTTTTTCAATGATTACTTGACAGGGGGGGAAAAAGAAAGGGGGCACATTAAAAGAGAGCGAGAGAATGGGAGAGGGAGAGGGAAGACGAGTAAAGAAAGAAGGAAGAGCGAGGAATGGAGAGAGAGAGAGAGAGAGAGAGAGAAAAAGAGAAACAGCTTGGCAGAGGCCAGGCTAATTATTTCAGGGTTGGCTGGGAGGAGAGAGGAGATTGAGAGGTGGTGGGTGTGTGTGTCGCTGGTGTCACGGTCTCCTGTGCTCACACACACACACACACACACACACACACACACACACACACACACACACACACACACACACACACACATACATTCTCTCTCAGCGTAAACTGAGGTACAAGAGGGGGCACAGCTGAGGTGAGCTTTAAGCCTGTAAGCCACAAGACCCTGAGCACAGCAGCCACACAAAATGGAGGATGAAGCTAGGGGGCCTTTTTACACAATAACGCTGTGTGTGTGTGTGTGTGTAGCGGTGTGCATGCTTTGTGTGTGTATGTGTGTGTGTATGCAATTGTGTGTGTGTGCACGCTTTGTGTGTGTGCACGCTTTTTGTGTGTGTGTGTGTGTGTGTGTGTAGTGTAGGTGACCCAGAGGAGAAGTGTACATACCTGGGTGTTACAGCACTACTGTATGGGATTTTCCCTCTCTCTCTCCCTCCCTCCCTTTCTATCTCTCTTTCTTTTCCTCCTTCTCTCTCTTTCTCTGTTTCCTTAGTCTAATTGAAGAAGAACCGGATTACTTTATTGGGCGTATCTATGTCTGTGTGTGTGAGTATGTGTGTTTGTGTGTGTGTTTGTGTGTATGTGAGCACATGCGTGCCTTCCCAGTGCCCTTTAGCAGTACACTCGCACACAAGTGTGTTTTTATTGCCCGCGCCAATACCATGCCCTGTCTCGACCCACAACACCCACTGACATGGAGAGTCTTTGAAGTATGCGGATAATGCCACGACATCAACATCAAATTTGACTCCCTGTCTGTTTCACCGACCAGGACTGCAAGAAATCTAGGAGTTGTTCTCGACAACCAACTAAACTCTCTCAGATCATGTTGCCTCAGTCGCCCGGTCATGCCGTTTAGCACTCTACAACATAAGGAAAATCAGGACTTACTTGACTCAAGATGCTACCCAACTTCTGGTTCAGGCAATAGTCATCTCACGACTCGACTACTGCAATGCCCTCCTGACAGGTCTCCCAGCCTGCGCGCAGTGAAACCACTTCAGATGATCCAGAACGCTGGGCGGGGCGCGCCTGGTCTACAACCAACCCAAAAGGGCACATGTTACCCCGCTGCTCATCCAGCTACACTGGCTACCTATGGCTGCCGCGATCAAATTCAAGTCTCTAACGCTTGCCTACAAAGTAGTCTCCGGTTCTGCTCCCACCTACTTGAATGCCCTCATACAGACTTACACTACCTCCAGACCGCTGCGCTCCTCTGACGAACAACGTCTAGCTCTACCACCGGTATGCTCAAGCCAATCCAAACTTTTCTCATCTGTTGTTCCTCGTTGGTGGAACACACTGCCAGTTCCTACAAGGGCAGGGACATCCTTTTCCACTTTCAAAAAACTCCTGAAGACCCAGCTCTTTAGAGAACATCTACTCTCATAGCAACACTTACAACAAGTCTTACTGATCCTAGCACTCACCAGCCGTTTTAAACTGACAAGTAACTGCTAAAAACAGCACTCACCGACGCACTTATTCTTACTGTACTCTAATGTTTTTTTTAAACTGTCCTAAAATTGTGAGAATTGTTCTAAAACTTACTGTTTACCATGTTGTTAGTCGCTTTGGTTAAAAAGCGTCAGCCAAATGTAATGTAATGTAATGTAATGTAATAATGCGGATCTGTCAGTCCCCCTCCCTTCCCCTCTTTGTCACACACACACACACACAGGCACACACTTACGCACATACACACACACACTTTACACACAGGCACACACTTACGCACACACACACACACACTTACACACAGGCACACACTTACGCACATACACACAAACCTACAGGCACACACTTACGCACATACACACAAACCTACAGTCACACACTTACGCACATACACACAAACCTACAGGCACACACTTACGCACATACACACAAACCTACAGTCACACACTTACGCACATACACACAAACCTACAGGCACACACTTACGCACATACACACAAACCTACAGGCACACACTTACGCACACACTCCTCCTTCTCTTGTTCTCTCCTCTCTTTATCTCTCTCTTTCTCTTCATCTCTCTTCCTGGTAGCCTGTCAGGAATTTAAAGCCCAGTTTGAAACATCACATACAGTACGTTCACCACTTCATGGGTACTGTGGACATCTGTCCCATTCAGTCCCCTCTCACTCTCTCTAGGCTGGTTGTTTGCCTAAGGGGACCCCAGAGAGGTCAGCTTGTCAGGCCAGACCCATTAGTAGCTGTAACTCAACAAAAAAAGGTAGAAAAAATATGCAGATTATATCACAATCTGCAATTACCTAGAAACTAAAGCAACAGGTGTGTGTGTCTGTGTGTCTGTGTGCGCGAGCTTGGGCTGAGGATTAGAGTAACGGGTCGGAGTGCAGTAAATGTCAAGAGGCCACAAATTACACACACACTGACTGGAACACACATACACGCATACAGACAGACACACACACACATCAGTCGTCTGTGTGTGTGGTGTTGGCTCTGGCAACTCATGTAGGAATGAGACCGAAATAAGCCTGAGACGAGACATGAGCCACAGGGCAAATGCCGGTGGATTCCTCTCTGCATTCCAATTTCACCTCACTAGCAAAAGCCGCTAGCCTGCCGCTAGCCGGCCGCTAGTGTGTAGCCACTAGCTAGTGCAGCTCACCTGCTCAGAGCAAAGTCTCTCTAATGAGTAACATTGTATATCACTGTCAGGAGTTCACCCTCATATAGCTTCATATAACTTCACAGAAAGGTTACAATAATGCTAATTCCAACATCAGTGCTAGCTTCAGGTTCTATACACACCAGCAGTGTGGTCTCTGTGTTTCTTCATGAGCTACTGTACGTCACCCGTGGTAGTGACATGCTATTAACAATGTTAAAGTTTGCCCTGCGTCTGACCCCACACCCGTGGCTGGCTTTTTGAAGACAGCTCATTTGTTTGATTGAAAGCACGAGGGGAGGCTTCCCTCTGCTAATTCCACTTAGAGTGGTCGCCAGGCGTGCTGTAACCCCTAAAGTTGCCTGCTGCTGCTGCTGAGTGGTCGCCAGGCGTGCTGTACCCCCTAAAGTTGCTTGCTGCTGCTGCTGCTGCTGCTGGATTTAGCTGAGCTGGTTGCTGCTTTTTTTTGTTGTTGCTCCCTGCTCCTTTGTTGCTAAATGGAGCCCTGACGATTCTCACAATATTTCAATATTTGTTGGAGCGTAGCAGGTCGAATGAAATGTACCAATTTGTCTGTGTAGCCTTTTTCAGTCTCTACCTCTCTGTTTCTCTTTCTCTCTCTCTCTCTCTGTTTCTCTCTCTCTCTCTCACACTTTTTTATCTCTGTCTCTTTCTCTCTATCTCTCTGTCTCTCTCTCTTTTTATACACATTCTCTCTCTCTGTGGACACTCACCACATGCTCACATTAATTAACACCAAACAAGGCCAGGAATGGCTTTCATAACCTCCCGGTGTTACAGGGAACAGGCAGTGAGTCAGAGGCTACACACGCACACACACACAAACACACACACACACGCGCACACACTCACGCACCCACACACGCACACACACACACACACACAAGCTCGGCACCAATCAAAATACCCTTCTCTATTTCAGAGTTAAACCTGAGTAGGATCAAAGGTCTTCAGCACAAAAGGCAACAAACAGAAGGGCCCTGTAATCAATTTCCCCTTTCATTTGCATTCAGTGGCCTTGTTTGTTTTCCAGTGGCCATACTAAAGACTAATGATTGGCTAAGGACCTTTACATTTCACAGGCCACTGTTTTTATTTCTGCCGATACTGTAATTGGGAAAGAGCACTGTGTGTGTGTGTGTGTGTGTGTGGGGCTGTAATGACTGATGGGATGGATGTGAGAGTCTCTAGAGATGAGGAATCCAGATCAGAGCTTCTCTAGAGGTCATGGAATAGTGCTGTCTAGAATGCAGCCGGGATGTGGACATCTCATCCCATGGACATCTCTTTCTTTCTCTCTCTTTCAACCTTTCTCTCCCCTCCCTTCTCTCTCTCTCCCTCCTCACCTCTGCACTATAGTCCTTCCCCGCTCTTTGTCGTGTGTCCATAAAGGCAGCTTGTGTTAGGGGTCTGTGAGGCAGTGTAAGCAGTAAAGCGCGGAGATTGATGGGGCTGTAACTCACCGGTGCAGCGCTGCTGTCTGGGTGCAACTGTCATAAAAGCCCCCACCATCATCCAGTCTCCCAACACATACACACACACACACACACACACACACACACACACACACGCACACACACGTACTTCGCGAGCCAGCATCTGCCCAGTGCCCACTCTAGCAGGTGGCCGTGCCCTCCGTGCCGCCATAAAATAGCAAGGCTGGCTGTCGCACACTCTCTCTCTCTCTCTCTCTCTCTCTCTCTCTCTCTCTCTATCTCTCTATCTCTCTCTCTTCCTCCCTCGCTCTGTTTTTCATTGCTCTTTTGACCTCTCATAAATCGGGCGCGGTGTCGAGGATGCGTGTTAAACATTCGTCGTTGCACCTGTGTCACCCAGCTAATCTGGACAAACAGCCACATAAAAGCACATCTAAACAAGGTAGACACCTCAATTTTCTCTCTCTCTCTCTCTCTCTCTCTCTCTCTCTCTCTTATTCAGCCCAACAGGTGTAACCAGAAAAAAGTGCGGAGGAGAGGAGCATGTCACATGCCATAATGCAAATTTCCTCTGCCGTGATTTATGCACCTTTAGGGCGGGGTGCTCAACTGAGCTGGCATCCATATCTCTGCTCACTTCCCCCTTCTCCTCTCCTCTCCTCTCCTCTCCTCTCCTCTCTTCTCTTCTCTTCTCTTCTCTTCTCTTCTCTGCTCTCTTTCCTGCTTTATGGTGGCCTCATGCTTGATGATGTTGTCCCTCCGCAAGCTGCATCTGCTTTTAAGAGGGACCGCCATCACAGGGATGTGTGTGTGTGTGTGTGTTGTTGTGTGTGTGTGTGTGTGTGTGTGTGTGTGTGTGTGTGTGTGTGTGTGTGTGTGTGTGTGTGTGTGTGTGTGTGTGTGTGTGTGTGTGTGTGCACACACAGTGATGTTGGCACACACAGTATGTGTCTGCTCCCTTAGTTGCTCCTTCAAACCAAAAAGAGAAATGAGAAGAATAGATGAAAAATGAAGAGGTTGTTTTTAGTAGTGTGTTTGTTGTTTGCAGTGTATATTGTCAATGGCCTCAAGAGCAGGCCGGGAATCACATTGTGTGTGTGTGTATGTGAGCGAGAGACACAGTCAATGAAGTTAGACACTGTTATGCAATATTATGAGCGATATTAAGTCTTGTTTTAATTCATCCAGGAAGCTTTGACAATCTTGCATGCGTTCTGACCCAGGGAGAGAGGGACTCTCTCTGTGTGTGTGTGTGTGTGTGTGTGTGCGGCAGCAGCACTGGGCTCTCTGTGTTGCGAGCTCCAGGGCTTGGGCAGAGCAGAGTGCTAAGTCGTTAACCTCCACATCGATTCCCAGCCCGGGTAAAGAGGACACCATGGCTGGCAGGCTCCATGGAAGTGTCGAGTCTGCAGACCAACATGCCCTTCACAAGCCAAAGAGGTGTCACCTTCTGTCCGCCGTCGCAGAACTTACAGTACCACTGAGTTAGCAACTTTGGCCATTAACACTTCCAGAAGATACTGCGAATAAGCATTATCATGGACGCCTTCCACTCACATGGGGTGGGGTGGGGCGAAGTTCTCTGAGTGCTTTTAACAGCACAGTAGGTCAATGTCAGACAAAAAAAAAACTAAGTCACTAAGTCCGCCCGGAGGCTGCGGTGCTGTGTAGCTGGTTGAGTGATTCCTAACGGTGGTTCAGTCCTTGACATCCACACCAACACGACCCCTAAAAAGGCTAAATGCTACTAGACACCGGCAACTTGGCCAAGAGAATTAACCTAAACCTCTAAGACTTGTCATGTACAGTAAATGCTTTGGTATCAATCACCAAGGAGTTTTCCGGAAGGGAGCTGTTTTCATGTTTTTTAAGTGAGTGTAAGACGGAGGCGGCGGTCTGTGTGTGTGTGTGTGTGTGTGTGCATGTGTGTGCGTGTGTGCGTGTGTGTGTATGTATGTGTATGTGTGTGTACGCTGAAGGAATCCAGAGGGAAAAAGGGCAAGTGCAGAGTTGGGGGGCTAATCCTCCCTCTTCACCCTCTGTAATTAGGACCAAATGCCAGGAGAGGAGTGCACTGCCACCCACATAGCAGAGAAATTGAGATTTTAGGACGTTTTTTAATCCGTTTTTTTATCCGTTTTTTCAGAGAAAAGAAGAAAAAAAAACCTGAGTGAATAAAAAAAAATGCTGGCTGTCGAAAATCATTTAGAAGGAGATTGGTTTGAGTGGCCAGCCTTCAAAGCACTCCCAAAATAGAAACCATCTTTCGTTTTTTTCCCCTTTCTTTCTCTCTCTCCCTCTCTCTCTCTCTCTCTCTCCCCTCTTTCTCTTGTGAGAGCATTGTAGATTGAGGGCCCCATAAATTTGATGTCTCCCTTTATTTCAGCTGTTTTTCTCTCTCTCTTTTCATTCTTCTCCCTCAAAGTGAAAGCGACGGGTGGTTATTAAACTGCACTGCACCCCGCTGCTGAAAAGCCACCCATGCGTGGAGAGGCGGCCATGTTTGTTACCCTCCCCATGATGCACCTCTTCCTTATGTGCTCACAGTAGGATGCTGACATATACTGACTTTTGCACTTGCCATAACTACCCCCTTTTGTTGTATGTGTGTGTGTGTGTGTGTGCGTGCTAACCCTCTTCATGTTGGCATGGTTCATAGCAATGCTGTGTCAACATTTTTCTATATTTAGTGGCCAGATGTATACTAGGTGTAAGCCCTTTGCGTGTATTGGTGTGTCAGCCGTTGCTTACTCTCTCTCTGTGTGTGTGTGTGTGTGTGTGTGTGCGTGTGTGTGTGTGTGTGTGTGTGTGTGTGTGTGTGTGTGTGTGTGTGTGTGGTGTATGCATCTGTTTCTTTGTGTTTTCTTTGTGGCTTTATGTGTGG
>NC_063202.1:9578859-9581359 GCF_017589495.1 Alosa alosa
ACACACACACACACACACACGCACACACGCATATGCTCCCTGGCTCTTTGATACATGTAGTCCCACATGCCCTGGCCTTTGTGTCTTCAGCCACCTGGCCATGTTATGTGCATGCGTGTACTGTATGAGTTGCGCGAGGTTGATGAAGGTGGTTAGGGTATAGGAGATATAGAGAGATAGAGACACGAGGCCGTGAGGAAGAAGAGGCTCTTCAAATAAATGTGTGTCTGGTGCCTCCTCCTCTTCCTCATCATCTTCCTCCTCCTCCTCCTCCTTCTCCTCTTGCTCATCATTCTCTTCCTCCTCCTCCGTCTCCTCCTCATCCTCCTCTTCCTCATAATCCTCCTCTTCCTCCTCCTCTTCTTCCTCATCCTTCTCTTCCTCCTCCTCCTCCTCCTCCTCCTCACCCTCCTCCTCCTCACCCTCTCTGTCCTCTCTGCCCTGCCTCCTCCCACGTGTTTGGAGCCTCAGGGTTTCTGTGAGAAGTGCTAACATTTTATTTCAAGCCTTTTTGTCTTTTTGACAAAGGTAAAGAGAGACAAAGAAGTAAAAAAGGGAGTAAGGTCATCTCAGAGGGACTCAAAACCCCTTCAATTCTTCCACGCTCAATAAACCATCTCCCAGCATTGTTAGAGTGGCAGAGCCTTTAATGCACACAACCGCATTCGCATTCCTCCATTACGCTATCTTGCTGAAAACCTCAGTATTTGAAGGTAGGGGAGCCATCCGGAGTTGGACAGAATTTAGATCATTTGTTTGAAGAGTTTATCATACTCTTTTGATCCTGTGAGGGAAATTTGGTCTCTGCATTTATCCCAATCCGTGAATTAGTGAAACACACTCAGCACACAGTGAACACACAGTGAGGTGAAGCACACACTAATCCCGGCGCAGTGAGCTGCCTGCAACAACAGCGGCACTCCGGGAGTGAGGGGTTAGGTGCCTTGCTCAAGGGCACTTCAACCGTGTCTACTGGTCGGGGTTCGAACTGGCAACCCTCCGGTTACAAGTCCGAAGCACTAACCAGTAGGCCACGGCTGCCCTGTGATGTGAAACAGAAGGTTAATAGAGGATAGTAAAACAATATGAGCGATAAAAATAGAGGATCCAGGGCCATTTTGGCTCGACTGGCTTCAGACAGGCAGGCAGGGAGAGATGGAGCTAGGGAGGGAGGGAGGGAGGGAGGGAGAGGGGGAATGAGATTTGAGATGGAGGGAGGAGAAGATGAACAGCATGTCAGTGCTGTTAAATGCTGGGGTGAGTGGAGTTGAAGAAAGGGAGAGAGAGAGAGAGAGCAAGAGATAGAGAGAGCAAGAGAGAGAGAGAGAGAGTGGTGGTGGTGGGAGGGAGTGTGTGTGTGTGTGGGGGGGCTTAAAGCCGGGGCTGTTTTTGTTTAATGCGATAAATAACATCAGAGACCGCGGCTAAATGGAAATCAATGTGATTAGTCCATTAGCGTGGGCTTGAACTCTCTAGGCCTTTTTAACATCTCTCTCTTTCTTTCTCTCTATCTGTTTCTCCTTCGTTCCCTCTATCTCACTCTGTCTGCCTCCCCCCCTCTCTCTTCCTCTCCTATTCTCTCTCTTCCTCTCTCATTCTCTCTCTTCCTCTCCTATTCTCTCTCTTCCTTTCTCCATTAAAGGCTGAGTAACCATAGGGGCTGCTTTTGTTGTGGTGCATCACTGTTATTCCTCCTGCCCATCTTCCTCCCTCCTCCTTTTTTTAATTCACAGGCTCTCTCTCTCTCTCTCTCTCTCTCTCACTCTCTCTCTCTGTCTCTCTCTTTCTCTCTCTGTCTCTCTCTGTCTCTGTCTCTCTCTCTCTCTCTCTCTCTCTCTCTCTCTCTCACTCTCTCTCATTATGTGAACTCCTTCTTTCTCTCCCTTATTTACTTCAACCACACTGAATTCATTTGTGTCAGCCCATGGCTAAGACCTGTTTTGCATCACAGCCATTGTGTGTTAGTTTGTCAATGTGTACATGCATGTATATTTGTGTACGTGCGTGTGCATACGTGCGCGTTTGTGTGTGTGTGTGTGTGTTCACTCTTATCGTGAAGCTCTCGCCTTCACGTGAGCGTGGGGGTATCCCTTTCCTTAATCGTCCTGTTCCGATTAGCATAACCTCCTCATAATCACCTTTATTTGACTGATTAACAATTCAGGAAAGATTAGGCAGTTAAGTGGTAAGTCACAATTAGGGAGATAATTGCCACGGCCATGCCACGCCTCATTCTCCTGCCAGCCATCTGTTAGAGGGCTGGCGGTGAGGGTGATGGGTTCAGGAGGAGGGATGGGGGTATGTTTTGTTTTTTTTGTTGAAGGTATTAAGATACAGAACAAGACGTACTAGCGTCTTGTTCTGTATCTTGGGCTATTCTTCATGTTCATTTTGCGTGTGGTAAAGTGGACGCAGAGTGAGTATCAGTGAAATAAAGGGTGAGATGAATCTAGGCGGTAATGTTGTCAGGTACACCCCTGCAGCCCACAGTCTCATTTTT
>NC_063202.1:9596359-9598859 GCF_017589495.1 Alosa alosa
AAAGCCAGAACAACTACAGGGAAGTAAATGGTTGTCGGTTGAGGCCTGTTGCGGGTGACTGATATGGGTGTGTTTGTTTGTTTGTTTGTTTTCTGAGTGCCTGTTGCGGGTGACTGATATGGGTGTGTTTGTTTGTTTGTTTGTTTTCTGAGTGCCCATATGGTGTGAAGCTTCTGTGGAGGGGAGGACCTTGTCTCGTAAACGGCCCCGATGACACATCACAGTACTACGGTGTTGAGTGTGTCAGCAAGAGAGAGAGAGGGGATGAAGAGTTGGATTGTGGGTAAAGGGGAGGGAGGGAGGGAGGGAGGGAGGGAGGGGGGTGTAGGAGTAGTATTAGCACCAACTGGCTGTGGAGAGAGCAGAGGGTTCTGGCAGTAGCAGCAGCGCCAGCCCCAGTGCTGGAGAGTCCCTCGCTGAAGTGAAAATTAGAGTGTGCAGAATGGAGCAACAGTGTTTGACAGTAGCTGGCCTAATCCCCTCGGAGCTGATAAGCAGTGGCTAAACAAACCTAGCACAAGCTACACTGAAGCGAGAGATAAGAACCCCTGAACAGCGCACACACACACACACACACACACACACACACACACACACACACAAGCACATACACTAGGCATACCAGATAGACAGGCTCTCACACAAACCACACACAGCCTTATCACCCACCAGCTTGTAGAAACACACAGCAAAGTTCACAAAGCCCTTGGGTGTGTGTGCGTGCGTGTGTGCGTGTGTGCGTGTGTGCACGTGCGCCTGCCCGTGTGTTTATGTGTTGCGCGTACGTGTGTGAGAACACACATTGGTTTTTTTGGGTTTTTTTTATCCTGCCAGCGTGTCAGAGTGCACACACTCATAGTGTAACGTTTGAAGTCAGCCGGCCGCCACTGGCCAGTTGAACCCGAGGCCGTGCCGTGGTGTGGCCATTAAAGTGCAGTATCAATCACAGCTAATTTCCCCCCCAAATAATTAAACTGTGCTCCTCTCATTTCATCGGCAGCCTCCCAGGCAGTTGCCAGCAGTTCATTTAGGATCATTTCCAGACTCCAGGGAGTTGAGACTCCCTCAGGCTGGCAAGGGGCCAGGGTGGAGCCCCACCCCACCCAATGAGACAGTCAGCCTGGCTGGGGTCTACTCGGATGTGTGTGTGTGTGTGTGTGTGTGTGTGTGTGTAAATTATGTACATACAGTATATAAGTAATATACAGTATGGTGGTGACTGGTAGGGTGACTGGAAGTGTGTCCATTGAGATGCATACTGATAAATAGTGTAATAGCTGACAGGACTACTGTCTTTTGGTGTTGCATTTGGTACTGGTGAGCTTGCTCTCAGGAAGACACACACACACAAAGAGACAGAGGCATATACACACACACAGAGGGACAGTGATGGAGGTTGGGAGGTCTCTGCAGGGTGAACAAACAGGAGAAAGCCTTCATTATTAACTGCCTGGAAGTGCCACAAGCAGCTGCCAGATCAGCTGAATGTCATATGGTGTGTGTGTGTGTGTTTGAGCTGTGTGTGTTTGAGCTGTATGTGTGTGTGCCCTCTTGTTTATTTGTGCATGGATTAAGGCAGTGGCATAGCTAAAATACCTTGCATGCATTCTCCTCCCTCTCCAGCAGTATTTAACGGTCTAATGCCCGTTGTTGTGTACCCACATTCACAGCCAGCCAGGGCACAAGTGCCTTTTCACTACAATACCCAGAATTCTCTTCCAGTTTATTCTGCTTCCTTGACCAGGCGGCTGAATGCTTGGCAAGCTCCTGCTGTCATTGGTTGAGGTAAATACACAGCCTGGCCTTTGTTGGGGCGAGTGCTGCTCTTATTCCTCAATCAGGGCAGCTATTGTCTCTGTGCATAAATGAGCTATTCCAGCCATCATTAATTTACTCCGTAGGATCTCTCTCTCTCTCTCTCTCTGTGTCTCTCTCTCTGGCACACAGAGACACACACACAATGTCATTGCTTCTCCACACGTTCTCAGTATAAAGCAAAGATTTGTGTATCTCCTGTGCCATTGCGGTCTCCTCCCTTTTTATATGCGTACACACACACACACACACACACACACACACACACACACACACCCCATACACACACACCTCTGGTTGTCATGTGTTGAGGAAGCTGCCAGGCTATTAGTCTGTAATTGGGGCTGTAAGTGTGTGACTAAGAGGGAGTATTGTGCATGTGTGTGTATGTTCATACGTATGTGTGTGTGTGTGTGTGTGTGTGTCTGTGTGTGTGTGTGTGTCTGTGTGTGCCAGTGCACATGCGTTTGTGCGTACATGTGCATTTATGTGTGTGAGTGCATGCATCTGTGTATGTGTGTTCTGTCTGTATGTGTCCAGGGCTGTGTGTGTGTGTGTCCGTCCGTCCGTCCGTCCGTCCGTGGTTCTGGCAGCGGCTGGGACTGGAGGTAATTATCAGCCGGCAGGCAGCATCAGAGCTGTGATTAGCAGTGGCTCTTCACCCGTTAATATAGGAGGCACACAG
>NC_063202.1:9606359-9713859 GCF_017589495.1 Alosa alosa
TACACATCTTCAATTCACACAGGGGGAAGCCCCTAGTGTTTCATGGAAGGCAGTTTTTGGATCAGTGTTTCTCAATGTGCTCCCCAGCAGTTGGCAGCTGTGCTAGTGTGTTGTCACTGCTAGATCTGAGCCACAGGTCGAAGATGCATTCGTACGTGATGTAGTCAGACTGTCGGTTTGACTGAAGTTGTATTACTCACAGCGCAAGTAGAGTCATGAGAAATGTCAAGTCACTTTTGTTTGTGTGGTAGTGCTAGCTGTGAATGCTAACCCTGGGTTATAAACAACTGTTACAGACAAACCAGCTCATTGCCATAGCTACTGCCACAGACTTGATCCTCTGTCAGCGTAGCATGCAAAGCCCACAGACACACACCATAATTATGGTTTAGAACTGCAAACTCGTCTTGTAAGCCTATTGAATCACGATATTAGTGAACAGAAATCGAGACCTAAGCATTCCACAGAACCAACCACACCGTGAATCACTTCTGGCAGGAATTCACACCCATCTTTGATAGATATGATAACCCAGCCATCTGACAGACAGACCACCAGCACCTCACCTAGACCTGCTATATTCTCCCCCGCCAACAGAAAGTGAGCTGATCAGTGGTGGCGGTGTGGAGTTATGGTCAGAGCTGACTGAGATTGCTTCACTGTCCCATGACCAAGTGTGCTAAATGCTAGTGTCCAGAGGAGGTCCGAGCTGGGGGAGAAATGGAGGAGCATTTGTCACATTGCATCACTGTGGCAGCAAGGTGATTGGGATGGCAGTGTGTGTGGTGGCGGTGATGGTGATAATGACGATGATGATGATTATGGGGATGATGATGATGATGATGGGGCGATTGTGACCGCCGTGGCGGTGGCTATTGTTATAATAGCGATGGCTGTGCAGGCAGTGAGGCTAATGTGTCCTGTCTGGCGCTGTCAGGCTGCTGGGTGGGAATATGACGTGTGTGTCCATGTGTCTGCGTGCGTGCGTGTGTGTGTGTGTGTGTGTCTGTTTGTGTGTGTCTGTTTGTGTGTGTCTGTTTGTTTGTGTGTGTGTGTGTCAATGTGTGTGTCAGTGTGTGTGTCTGTTTGTGTGTCTGTGTGTGTGTGTGTGTGTGTGTGTGTGTGTGTGTTTGTGAGTATGTAGCCTGGCTGGGCAGGGCAGGGCATGGCTTGGTTGCCGTGGGAACAAAGGCGCTGCTGGATGCGCGTTGGCTGTGTGCCTCTTTGGAATGGGCTGCCTGACCTTGAGCATCACCTCTGACCCCACACCCACAGCTGTCACTCTGTGTGTGTGTGTGTCTCTCTGTGTGTGTGTACACAGCCTGGACACACACATGTATGAGTATGTGTGTGTGGCTAGACTGGGCCTTCTTAGAAAAGCACAATCACACTCAGTGTGTGA
Source organism: Alosa alosa (assembly GCF_017589495.1). Classification (NCBI taxonomy): domain Eukaryota; kingdom Metazoa; phylum Chordata; class Actinopteri; order Clupeiformes; family Clupeidae; genus Alosa; species Alosa alosa. Next base: position 9,607,762 of record NC_063202.1, read on the forward strand.
GCCTCTAACCCTGGGGCTAGTTATTCACTGCGTGACTCAATACTGACTGACCTGTCTGAGTGACTGATTCCCTCGGCGGCTGACTGTGACGACGTGACGACGCTAATAGACTATAACACACCCCCTCACATCCTGTGCACTCATCTATTCCCTCTCTCTCTCTCTCCTCTTTTTTTTGTTTGCCCCTTTCTTTTCCTCCAGGCATGAGCCATGAGCCAAAGTCACCTTCCTTAGGAATGATCTCGACGGCAACGCGCACCACGGCAACGGTCAGCCCCTTGACTCCGTCGCCCCTCAACGGCTCCATCGTGCCCAATGGCAGTCCGGCCGCCCAGTCGGCCCACTCCGGATTCGCCGCAGCCCTCCGCAAGCTGGCCAAGCAGGCCGAGGAGCCCAGAGGTGCGTCCCCCTTTACCAACCCTGACCCTGACCCTTCACCTTTAACCCCCCACCCCACACCCTTCCACCACTCCATCCTGAAACAGCTGTCCCAGGACACCGGCGTCCTTTGTGGCTAGTGGCTCACCTCCCTCCACCCCCCCCCCCTCTCTCCCTCTCTCCCTATGTCTCTTTCTATCCCTGTCTCTCATCCGGAGTAGCGGAGGATGCTCACGGGGGTTAAGATGGCTGTCAGTGTCTCTTTTTTCGGAGTGGCTAATAGCCCCTTAAGTGGTATTCACACTGGATTGGATTAAGCGGAGTCTCCAGGGAGACGTGGCCCAGAGGGAGCGGAGGTGGAGGGGGGGTGAGCAGGGCCTGCTCAGTGACCCACTTAAAGGCCTGCCTGGCTCTCCGGCCGCCTCGCTGGCTTGTTTACCGTGGCATTGCTCCCTCAGCAGGTCCTGACCGGACCTTGACGAGAGTCCAGCGGGGTTTGCTGGTGCTTATTGGGGTGCTGCCCCCCCCACCCCCCCCTCCCATCTTATCTCCTGACGGTGTGGCTGGTGAATGTGGGTGGATTAAGAGCTGGAGGTGGTCATCTGTGCTTTAGGGTCGGGGCAGAGTGGGCAGTGGTGGCCTGGAGCTTGGCTGACCATTATGTTTCAGAAAGGGGTTTTCTAGGTGCTGCAGCAAAGTATTAGCAGTAGGCAGATTATTTTTGTGTTCATTTTTGTCTTTGTGCGAGTGTGTTTATCTGTGTGTATCCGTTTGCATTTGTGTGTGTGTGTGTGTGTGTGTTAGAGAGAGTGCTCGGGTCGCTGGTTCAGCTGTTCCAGTCATGGTCCAGGAGTGCATAGAAAAGCCTCATCAGAATGGAAGGCTCGCTCACTCTCTTTGTGTGTGTGTGTGTGTGTGTGTGTGCTGTGAGCTCAGGGCTCAGTCAGGCGTGGGTGTAAAGGGCAGGGGTCTGCTCTGTGAACTGCAGGCAGGCTAAAGGAAATAAACAACCCTCCCCCTGTTAGGACTTACTGGAGCCTAGTCAACGACTCCTGCATCACCCTCAACCACTCTGTGTGTGTGTGTGTGTGTGTGTCCACAGTTAAAACAAAACAATATGAGGAATCCTGTGTGTGTGTGTGTGTGTGTGTGTGTGTGCGGCGTGTGCGCCCATCTGGTTGTCTGTGATGAGTGAATGCAGTGGCTTTGTGTTTACTGCATGCCAGTCTGCTTTGGAAGTGAGTGTGGATGTTGGTATGCGCCACTGACCACCAGACACTATTGCTTGTGTGTGTGTGTGTGTGTGTGTGTGTGTGTGTGTGTGTGTTTGTGTGTGTTTAAGGCACTCTTCCTCTATACCACCTCATGCCCTAAGCCCTTTCGTCTAAACAAGATCTCTCCAGGGGACCCAGTGATAATGTTGACAAGCAGACTGGGGGACCTGCAACTCCCCCTTTGTTAGAGGGTGTGTGTGTGGGGGACACAGCAGGCCTGAGTTAGTACCTCCACCCAACCACAGTGGCTCCGGACCCCTGGAGAGACTCCCAGCAGAGAGAGGAGCACTGGTCTCCATCACACACGATCATATCACACACACACACACACACACACTAACATCACACAGACACACATGCACTACACACTTACACCACAGACACACACACACACACACACACTACACACTTACACTACACAGACACACACACACACAGAGACACTCAGCTCTTGCTCTAGCTCCCACCTCCAGACATAGTTGAGCGGTTCCTGCCCTCCCTCCCTCACTCTCTCTCTGTCTTCCACCGTGGATGGATTCCTTTATCTGTTTCTTCAGCCATTTGTCGCCCTCTCTCTCTCTCTCTCTCTCTCTCTCTCTCTCTCTCTCTCTCTCTCTCTCTCTCTCTCTCTCCATGTCTCATCTCTCTCTCTCTCACTCTCTCTCTCTCTCTCCATGTCTCATCTCTCTCTCTCACTCTCTCTCTATCTCTCCCTCCATGTCTCATCTGTCTCTCTCACTCTCTCTATCTCTCCATGTCTCTCTCTATCTATCTCTTTTCTCACTCTCTATGTCTCTGTCTCTATGTGTTAATCGAACTGTGTCAGTGAAAAGAGAGCACTGCTTGTACTTATTCTCCCATCCCTCCCCCTCTCCCTCGCTCCATCACTCTCTCTCTCCCTCGCTCCATCTCTCTATCCATCCCTCTCATAGTGAAATCAGTGCCTGGCTCTGTGATTTGCTGTCCTGTAAAGAAGAAGAGCAGCCCAAGCCTTTAACAAATCCTCTATCTCTCGCTTTTTCATGCTCTCTCTCTCTCTTTCCCTCCCTCTCTCTCTCCCTCCCTCTCTATCTATTCCCCCTCTCTGTTCCACTCTCTCTCTCTGCCCCCCTCTGTTCCTCTCTCTCTGTATCTATCTATCTCTATTTGTCTTTATCTCTCTCACTCTATCTTCTCCATCTCTTTTTTTTTGTCGTTCTGTCTCACTCACTCAGCATCTTCTACCACACTCCCCGACACAAAGCCTGACTCGTCTCCTTTAGTGGCAGACGTGTGTGTGCATAGTGGGTTCACGCATGTTTCTCAGAGTATGTGTGCTTTTTCCTTGAAAGCCTTTGAAGTGGGGGGTGTGGTGTGTGAAAGAAAGCACACTAGCAGTCGATACCATCGTTTGTAATCTTCTGACAGGGGCGACGAATCTGCAGAGTGTTTTCCGGAAGTGGTACACAATGTTCACACAAGGCTCATCTTCAGGTTGCATCTCGGCGAAGAAGGTGTGTGTGTGTGCGTGTGCATGTGCGTGTGTGTGTGTAAGGATGATGGTACATTATAACACTAGTGGTGGTTGGTATCTGTCTTAGTGCTGACCTGTGTGTGTGTAGGTGTTTAGAGGGGTATGTGAGTATCTATATCAATGTATCTAGCGTATGAGGGTGTACAGTGGCCACTCCTGTGTTTTCTTCTTGGCCGTACTGTCCGTCCGTGGGCAGGCCCATGGTGTCATGTCTCTTCTGGTTCCCTTCTAAACAGAGGCTGAGTCCCAGTCAACTTCTCCATAGGCCCGTGGGTGGCGAGTAAAAACAGCTTGTGGGGGAAGACACACGCTATGATTAAGCAAGAGCATCATGAACAAAAAAAATCCAGGAAAAAAAAACATTACAAACACACACACACACACACACACACACACACACACACACACACACACACACACAGAGACACCGAGCAAAATGGGCTGCCAAACCTCCCCAGCTGCTAGCTTTTTTGTGCTATGGCAGCGTGCAGTAGGTGGGCAGAGGAAGTAGGGGCCGGCGTGAGTCATTTGTCCAGACTGGCTGGCTGCGACCTGGGGAGAGTGGTGTGGAAGGGTGGGGCTGGAGGGTGGACAGTGGGAGGGTGAGGCCGGACAGATGGTGACCCCCAGCAGGGCAGCTGATCCTGGGTGACGACAGGTAGAGCGTGGGGCCTCCTGGTGGAATCCAGACTGCTGTCTCCAAAAATGAGTATTTATAGTCGGAAGTGGGCGAGAGGTGTTTGCATGTGCCCCGGTGCTAAGATGTTACTGCATGCAGCCAGGCACACACACACACACACATACACACACACACACACATACAGCCACATATACACACACACATACACACACCAGCACTCACACACGAAAGCAGCGTCAGCAGTGTAATCCCTGTGGTGCCTGGAAGGCGTTAGCCTCTTAGCATCTGCTCCTGTTGTCTGTGCTGCTGCTGCTGCTGCTGCTCTCTCTCTCTCTCTCTCTCTCTCTCTCTCTCTCTCTCTCTCTCTCTCTCTCTCTCTCTCTCTCTCTCTCTCTCTCTCCGCCCTTGTGCCCTTGGGGGACTTGCGTGTCATGACTCTGGCCCTTTAATCCAAATGGAGGCAGATTTGCTGCTTTTAAGCCTCATCATTGGTCACATTTCCACACTCTGACATGAGTAGCGCACACGCACACATAGCGCTCGCACACATTCCGCAACGCTGCATAAATACTTCATACTGGCTCCCTGACACACTCCCCCTCTCCTGCATAATGAATCAGAGAGTGAGTGAGTTATCAGTCAGGATTGGAGAGACTGATTAATAGGAGGATGCAAGGTTTGTGTGTGTGCGTGTGTGTGATGTAAGCACTACTGAAAGCCTGGAGGACACACACACACACACACACACACACACACACACACACACACACACACACACACACACACACACACACACACACACACACACACACAAGTCTTGTCCGTGAATACATTTCATCAAAGTAACAGACAGTCTCATTTTCTCTCTCTCCTTCTTCCTCCTCTTGTCTGGCCTGTTCTGTGTTCTTTCTTTTTATTAATGTAATGGTCTACATTTTGTCAGTTGGAGGTTTTCATGTTCTTTAGGAATGTAATTATGAGAGTTCAGTAATGAAGTGTTAGACTCTCCTTCTGCCTCCCTTTCTCTACCTCCCTCCCTCCCCTGCCCTCTCTCTCTCTCTTTCTCTCTCTCTATCTATCTCTCCTTCCCCCTCCATCTTTTACGGGCACTAGACGAGTCTCTTCTGGGTCATCAGTTGTAGGTATGGATGGAGCGTGCGTGCGTGCGTGCGTGCGTGCGTGCGTGCGCGCTCCATAGGCAGTTTTAGGGGGCTAGCCTGTGCTGTGCTGTGGTCATTCATCGGCTGACCTGATGGCTATTGGCAGGTAGTTTTTGTGTAGCAGATGCATGATGTATTAACAGACCATATGGGGAAGAATGGAGAGACAGACAGCGAGATGGAGAGATGGATAGACAGATGGAGAGAGAGAGAGAGTGAGGAGAGAGAAAGATACATGGGAAGAGAGAAGCTGAGAGGCAGAATCAGGGATGGTGATGGAGAGACTGTTGGTGATGAGTGAGTGAGAGAATGGAGTGAGTGAATGAGTGAGAGAATGGAGTGAGTGAGTGGCAGGCTGAGAGTGCCTTCTGTGGAGGTCAATGCTGTTAGGCTCGGCTGCCCTGGGGGTGTTGCCCTGTTGTTGGGAGCCCACAGCCCCGGCTGGGGGAGCAGGGCCAGGCAAGCGTGACCCCATCCATCTGGAGCTGGGATAACACACACACACACACTCACACACTAGCTCTCCATCTCTCACACACACACTCACACACAGGCTGTCTGTCTGCAGCCCTCGGGCAAAATGCCTTGGAGCCCAGCGTGTCCCCGAAACACACATACACACACACACACACACACACACACACACTGCAGAGCCACACACCAAAATCCCCCACTCCTTAACACTTTATCTTTACTTCCTCTTCTTGGCAAAACACACACACACACACACACATTTTATTGCATGTCTTACTATAATTACAGGCACACATTCACTCACACAAGCAAACACATTAACCGCGCATCTTGTCACTCGCCACCCGCACAATGGACACACCCACACTCTCGCAACTTAACACGCTCACACACACACACACGCGCTCACACACACACACACACACACTCGCAACTTAACATGCTCACGCTCACCCACTCCAAACACGCACACACACACACACACACAGATTGCACCCCTCCCCTGAGTGGTGCATATCAGAGCGGAGTGCTTTGTGTGGCGGGGGCCGAGTGTGGCCGGAGGCAGCATATGGAGGGAGGATTGTCGGAGCAGTGCTATGCACACCAGGTGTGAAATGGGCTGTTTAATTAAGTGCTGATGTTGTTCTAATGCAGGCCGCGAGGTTGGAGGAAGGAGGAGAGAAGAGAATAGTGTGTGTGTGTGTGTGTGAGAGAGCAAGAGAGAGAGAAGGAGGCAGGTGGGTGGGTAAGGGATGAGGAACAGCTTGTCACTTTTGTGTGTGTGTGTGTGTGTGTGTGTGTGCGCAGCACTCAGGTTTGTGTGTTTGCGTGCTTGAATGCAGTGGGCACCCCCTTTCTCTCAGTGCTGGGCTAGCTTGGGCGGTCATGCAGTGAGCACAACAAGGAGAGAGAGGGGGATAGAGAGAAAGAGAGAGAGAGAGAGAGAGCATGATCGAGAGAAAGAGAGAGCGAGTGAGCGAACTTCGCCTAATGGAGGAGCCGACAGAGAGCAGGCCTGCCCATTAATCATACACACACACACACACACACACACACACACACACACACACACACACACACACACACACACACACACACAGTCACAGGCAGCCCTCCTCCTTCTCCATCTCCCCCTCCTCCATCTCTCCCTCCCTCCTTCCCTCCCTCCCTCCCTCCTTCTCTCCTTCCCTCCCTCCCTCCCTCCTTCTCTCCCTCCCTCCTTCCCTCCCTCCTTCCCTCCTTCTCTCCCTCCCTCCTTCTCTCCCTCCCTCCTTCTCTCTTATCTTCCCTCCCCCTCTGTCTCTCTACACTCCATCCAGGGAAAGCCGTGTGTGTGTCTGTGTGTGTTTGTGTGGGTGCTGTTTGCGCGCATGCTCTGTTTGAGTGTGTGTGTGTTTGTGCTGATTGCCTGTAGTAGAGTGGGGCTAGTCGAGAACGTGCTGTGCGCTGGCTGGCTGGCTGGGCTGGCTGTCATGAGCACAGGAAGTGACCGTCACTGGTGCGACACTGGAGCCAGCTTCACACCACAGGAAGCAGTAGGGCCTCTTGGCTACACGCCCGCGACTGACTCGATTTCCTGTGCAAGCCTAGCAGTGATAGTGCAAAGCTCAGTCACACATGTACAACCACACACACACACACACACACACACACACACACTCACTCATCTATGCACACCCACACACACACGCCCACTCACACACAGAATAGATTTTAATGGCATTAGCATTTTGCAAAATGACACCAGTTTACTGAGGGAGGGAGGTGTAGTGGGCGTTGTGGCGGAGGGGTGGTGGTGGTGGTGGGGTTCACGTGTCATTGCCTTCCCATCTGCCACTGGGGCGGCCAAGTCATGGCCGCGGAGCCGCCGGTCCTCCAGGAATTTGAGCGACGTGCCTCGCTGCGAAGCGGGGATGTCTGATGTGGCCCGGCTCGATGGTGTTCTGGGAGTTGATGTATTTGTGTGTGTGGGTCTGAGGGGGTAGTCCCCAGAGGATATACACAGGGAGGGCAAGGATGAGAGGGATGGGGGAGAGAGAGAGAGAGAGAGAATGAATTGATGGGGACTGCGTTTCCTGGGAATAATGCTGTATGGTGTCTATGCGGGGCGAAGGTCTAAAGAAGAGAAGAGTAAATAACGGCCCCATGGGGGAAAACATTTCATGGCCTCTCCTCCCCCCACTCACCCCACCCCACCCCCATCCCACTCCGGTGGTGCTGTCCTAGCGCTGCCCCACCCTTGTCTCGCTGACATATTGCCGGGTTTCCAGAGGCCAGCTCCCCCAGCCTTAAACTGCCTGTAAGTGTTGTAAATGTATGCATAAAAAATGGATGCTCGCCTGACAGCTTTGATGCGCAGGGAGTGGAGGAAAGCAGAGCAGAGGAGGGGAGAGGAGAGGGGAGGTAGAGGTAGAGAGGAGGTAGAGGTAGAGGTAGAGAGGGATGGAGGAGGAGAAGAAAGGATGTAACGATGATGAAGGGAGGGGAAAAGAAGAAGAAGAAGAGGAGGAGGAAGAATGAGAGGAGAGAAGTGGGGGCAGAGCAGAGGAGATGAGTGAAGCAGATAAACGCCTGAAGGTAAAGAGGGAGGATGGCTCAGCGCCGACGAGGAACAGGGGCCTGGTTTAGGGCTCTAATGCTGCCGGTGGGGGAGATGAGAGCAGAATTAACTGTCAGAAAAAGATTCTCTCTTTCTCTCTCTTTCTTTCTTTTCACCTGCTTATAGCTCTGCTCCCGCCGAATTATTCAGCGTGTCCCGCTCTCCTATATATATATATATATATATATATATATATATATATATATATATATATATATATATATATATATATATATATATATATATATATATATATATATATATAGAGATATAGAGAGAGAGAGAGAGAGAGAGAGAGAGAGAGAGAGAGAGAGAGAGAGAGAGAGAGAGAGAGAGAGAGAGAGAGAGAGAGAGAGAGAGAGAGAGAGAGAGAGAGAGAGAGAGAGAGAGAGAGAGAGAGAGAGAGAGAGAAATGCAACAAACCAGAGAGGGGATCGCTGAGGGACCAAACAAGAGGAAGGCTATGCTAAAAATGGAGAGAGAGAGAGATGCCACAGCTCTGTGTTCTTTGTCTGTGGTTAACACTGCCACTTCTGTTGTATCTACATTGTGTGTGTGTGTTTATTTCTGAGAAGCATGGGGAAAGTAGCTGACAGAGCAGAAAGTGGCAGGTTGAATGGTGTAGTGTCATGTGAGGTCCCCAGTTCGCCTCAGTTTGGCTACTGGCCCCTGTGACCTGACCACTTCCCCTCCCCCTGTCCTAAACCTCACCTGTCCCATGCGTGCAACGTCCCCTTAGCAAGGTGTCCAGACCCTGTGTCAGCAAAACTCACCTGGTTTATATTAAACAACAGTCTAGCGTTTCCATGGACGTCACTCTCCCAGTGGCACTTGGGTGTTCGATCTTAATGGGGATTCAGAGCAAGGCTAGGTGCTCCATTGAGGAAGGCTGCTGATCGAGGCCCCTATGAGCTCCGTCTCCTCTCCAGTGACTGATTTGAGATGACACATGCTGCCGTGTGACTTCTTGCTCTTCTGCTCACTCTCCTCTTTCTCTCTTTCTCTCTCTCTCTTTCTGCTTTCTCTCTTTCTCTCATTTGACATGATCTACCTCTCCTTTCTCTCTCTCTTTCTTTCATTTGACATGATCTACCTCTCTCTTTCTCTCTCTTTCTCTCTTTCTCTCATTTTGACATGATCTACCTCTCTCCTTCTTTCTCTCTTTCTCTCATTTTGATGATCTACCTCTCTCTTTCTCTCTTTCTCTCTTTCTCTCTCTCTCTTTCTCTCTCTCTTTTCTCTCTCTCTCTTTCTCTCATTTTGATGATCTATCTCTTTCTCTCTTTCTCTCTCTCTTTTCTCTCTTTTTCTTTCTCTCTCTCCCTTCTCTCTTTTCTCTCTTTCTCTCATTTTGACATGATCTACCTCTCTTTCTCTCTTTCTCTCTCTTTCTCTCTCTTTCTCTCTTTCTCTCTCTCTTTTTCTCTCTCTCTCTCTCTTTTTCTCATTTTGACATGATCTACCTCTCTCTTTCTCTCTCTCTTTCTCTCTCTCTTTCTCTCTCTCTTTCTCTCTCTTTCTCTCATTCTCTCTCTCTTTCTCTCATTCTGACATGATCTACCTCTCTCTTTCTCTCTCTTTCTCTCTCTTTCTCTCTCTCTTTCTCTCTCTTTCTCTCATTCTCTCTCTCTTTCTCTCATTTTGACATGATCCCTCTCTCCTTCTCTGGTTCTCCTTTTGTCCTTTCCCTTTTTTCTGTCTCATCACAACACTGCACTCTTCGTCCTCTTTTGTTCATCTTCCTCTCTCTCTCTCTCTCCCTCCCCCTCCCCCTCTCTCTCTCCCTCCCTCCCTGTGATGGTGTCAGTTGGGAGTGAGTCCAGTGTGTCCGCGCCTGCTGTATTAACTGGCTGGGTGCTGCCGCTGCTGCCTCTGCTGCTGAGTGTGTATTGATTGTGGGAGTCGGCGAGGGGAGAGTAATGTCCTTCTTTCATAGGATTAGGCCACTAATTGCTGTTGTGCAGACCAGACACACTTCCGCACGTCTCACCTTGCGTCACCCTGTCACCACCACCACCTCCTCCTCTACTCTCCTCTCCTCTCTTCCCCACCCATCTCTCTTTCACCTCCCTCACCATATCATCCATCTCTTCTCTCTCTCTCTCTCTCTCCCCCCTCCCCTCTCCTCTCCACCCATCCCTCCATCCTCCAAGGTGGTCTGCAAATGGATTTTCTAGTATTGAATGCTGGCTTCATCTCCTATACGCTTTATCCCACCAGCCCTCACGGCGGTGTTTTAAGTAGAGCGGTCAACCCCATGACCTCTATTGATGGGAATGTCTTCACCTGTCCTCTGCGACGGACACCTCCATCCTCACTCACCTAATGGGGGGTGGTTTGTGGTACGTGTGTGTTTTAAGTGTGTGTGTGAGATGTGTTTCACATGGGCATCCAGGAAAGTGCCATGAAATCAGAGCCCAGAGAGAGAGAGAAGAGAGAGGTTGATAATTAGCGCCTCTCTGGCCGTGTAGATCCATAAGGCATAGAGTGCTGTCTTCATACCGCCTCTTCCAAAGGTGTACATCAGGGAGAGTGGGAATTAGGGAGAGAGAGAGAGAGAGAGAGAGAGAGAGAGTGTGTGTGTGTGTGTGTGTGTGTGTGTGTGTGTGTGTGTGTGTGTGTGTGTGGGAAAGAGAAAGAGAGAGAAAAACAGCTACAGGTTTCATCCGCCCTTGTAAATCTTTAATGACAAGCGTTTAGTCCCCTTGCTGGAGCTCTAGTAATTACTGCATCCAACAGTCTAGCGAGAGCCACCTCTCCTCTCCTCTCCTGCTCCACTCCCCGCCAACCTCCGGTCAACTTCAACTGTGTTATCGCGCTCCCTTAAAAGCTTTTCCCTTCCAAAATGTCAATACCTTTTGGGATCGAATTAATCGCCGGTAGCTGGCAGGCTTTTTAAAGGATGGGTCTTTAACACGGCTTTTTTGTTGTTTTCACTCTGAGGAGAGGCAGAGAGGTCAACTTGGTTAGATCTTTGCACTCCACACTCCCTTTCTCCATCCCTTCCTTGTTTTCTTTTCACTCTTCCTTTCTGTCTTCTTCCCCTCCCTCCCCTCGGTTCTTTCATATCTCTTTTTTTCACTCTTCTCTGTCTCTCTCCCTCCCTCCCTCGGGTTCTTTTCTATCTCTCTCTCTCTCTCTCTCTCCCTCTGTTCTCGAGGACCATTGTCCATTTACCTCTCCTTACTCAAAAATGGACGCAGGCCCAGAGTGATCTTGTAGATGCAGATTACATGGAGGGCTTAGAAGGGGGCAGAGCCTGAGGGCATGCCCCAGCTCTCCTCTCTGCACCCTGACCAACACAACTGGTCTCCTTTACGTTAATAACCAGCCAAAGCAGTTATCTGACCATGTAACGCTCTCATCTCACCTCCAGCAATGCAGCAGATGTGTGTGTGTGTGTGTGTGTGTGTGTGTGTGTGTGTGAGAGATAGAGAGACTGTGTGGGTAGAAAGTGTGTGTTGTGGACAACAGATCGCACTAGTTGTATTTCCTCTATGGGTTTTGAGGTGAGTGAACCCTGATAAGGTGTGAATGTAGCAATGGAAGGAGTGGGGGCGACCGTGACTTGCGGGTGAAGTTCTTTCCACAGGAAGTGCTCTGAAGGCTGAAGAAGGAAGGTGTGTGTGTATGTGTGTGTGTTGGGGGTTTGGCATAGGTGCCATAAGAGGTGTTACCAACAGGTGTTCTGGTGCTCCCCCACCCTCAGGGGTGCAATGCAAGAGGCCAAACGCATTTTTAGCAACGCCGAGAGGCGGTGGGAAAAACCTCAGAGTGTGAGTAGGTGCAACGCAGATGGTTTATGTTGTGAGAGTGTGACGGGCTAGAGAGAGAGATATTTAGCGAGAGCCAGAGAGCCAGAGAGAGAGAGAGAGAGCGAGAGCCTAGAGCGCAGAGGAGTGGGAGAGAGGCTGTAATTAGGCTTTAAAGACGGGTCTCTCTGCACGAGATGTCAGGGGTTTAGTTCGCCGCCAAGCTGACTCAGTCAGGCATGGGTTGAGATCTGCATTTACCGGAGAGCGAGCCGAGCTTAACGCTGTAGCGACCCTCAACACTCACAAACGGCCAAGGCCAGTGACAGCTGACGCAGAGAGGAGGAGGAGAAACGCAGAGGGGAGAGGAGGAGAAACGATGCTGGATTTGAATATTTTAAGTGTTGAAGGCGCTGAGGCCTTTTCACCTTGGCATGCCTTTTAAAACCTTGCAGTGAACGCTTCTGCACACTCACTTACTATGTCAGACTTGTGCAAGTAAACATGCTCAAACAGACACACATCATCATCATCGTTATATCATTGATTTATCATCAACACAATATTTACAGACACAGACACAAACCATAGATATAAGCCCACACATACAACCGCCATCTTACATATTGTCAGTTTATGCTAAGTGTAGGTGTGTGTGAGTGTGTGTGAGTGTGTGTGTGTGTGTGGCTGGCTGGCTGGCTGGCTGGCTGGCTGCCTGCCTGAGTGGGTTACGTGTGTGTGAATCCAGATAGGCTTATGTGACACACAGACCCCCAGCCTCCGTGCTATTAGCAGAGAGCAGAGCTGCTTGGAGGACTTTGACCTAGTTTGACCGTGTGTGTATGTATGTGTGTGTGACACCGTGTGTGTGTGTGTGTGTGTGCTGCTGCGGCAGTAATGCTGTTAGGAGCAGAAAGGGCACTGTGAAAGCAGGGGACAGCGCCTACGGGCACTCTCAGATTTCATTTAGGGAGAGACAACAGGATGTACAAAGGTACAGTTAGGCATGGTGAGAGAGGGGGGGAAAGAAAGGGAGAAACAGAGAGGGAGAGAGAGAGAGAGAGAGAGAGAGAAAGAGGAGGTAGAGGTGGAGAGTGAGCGAGAGAGAGGGAGTGGGATAAAAAGAGAGAAGGAGGAGGTGGAGAGAGAAAGAGGAGGTAGAGGTGGAGAGTGAGCGAGAGAGAGGGAGTGGGATAAAAAGAGAGGAGGAGGAGGTGGAGAGAGAAAGAGGAGGTAGAGGTGGAGAGTGAGCGAGAGAGAGGGAGTGGGATAAAAAGAGAGGAGGTGGAGAGAGAGAAAGAGGAGGTAGAGGTGGAGCGGAGCCAGAGAGTGAGGGATAAAAGAGGAGGAGGAGGTGAGAGAGAGAAAGAGTGAGGCAGAGGGAGAGTGACAAAGAGAGTGACAAAAAATATAGGTGAGAGAGAAAGAGGCAGAGGTGGAGAGTGAGCCAGAGAGAGGAGTGATAAAAAGAGAGGAGGAGGAAAAGAGATGCAGAGGTAGAGGTGAGAGCATGAGCTTGAGATAGAGTGGGGACAAAAAGAGAGGAGGATATGCGGAGAAAGAGGAGGAGGAGGAGGTGAGAGATAGAGAGCTATCAGTGTGGAAAGAAAGCCAAAATGCAGTTTGCCATCTGATTGGATAATCGAGACCAGACCGCACCCAGCCCCCGCAGCCTCTACGAGGAGGAGGCCACTGGAGAGCATCTGCCTCCCTATTAATCCTCTCTTTCTCCTTCTTGTCTCTTTTTTCTCCCCCTCTCTCTCTCTCTTCTCTTTCCCCCTCTCTCTCCCCTCCCCCCCCCTCTCTCTCTCTTTCTCTCTCTTCTCTCTCTCTCGCTCATTCTGCCTCTCCAGTGACTCTTTAGTCTGTGTGTGTGTGTGTGTGTGCTGCTCTGCTCTGTAGCAATGGGAGTCTCGCAGGACGTCTCCTCCCGATCACTGTCACTATCTAATGGCTGCCCAGGGCCATCCATCTGTGCCCTGTGCGTGTGTGCGTATGTGTGTGTGCGCGTGAGCACGCTTGTTTCTGAGATGCCTGCTCACTACCACTGCTCATCCACACATACACACTGCTCATCCACACATACACACACAGCTCATCTACAACACACACACACACACACACACACACACACATTACGCACATGTATTACCCTCGCTCATCCACTAACACACACACACAGCTCATCTACACAATAATAACACACCGCTCGAAAATAAATATTACACATGTCAACACACACACACACCATCATTGGAACAAAATGCACCAGCCCTATTGCCTAAGCGCCCTCTCTGCCTCAGTGCTGCTGTTTCCCTCATCCTGCCAAGGCAACACACACACACACACACACACACACACACACACACAGCCACACAATTAGAGAAGATCAGGGAAATCAAGTCCCAGCAGGTACAGTAGATGAAGGCTCTTGAGTGTGAGTGTGTGTGTGCGTGCGTGTGTGTGCGTACGTATGTGTGTGCATGGTTTATATTGGGCCCATTAGGTTTTGAGTGACAGCAGCGGTGTGAGGTCTGAATGTAGGCCATCCTGCAGGCAGCTGTTGTTTTAGTGGGCTGCTTTATGGGCTCTGCGATTGAGTGTGCTGCGATGAAACATGGCTCCCTAAACACGCCCATCAGTCCTCCCAGTCTCCGCAGACGCCCCAAGCCGAGGGGAGGAGGTGTGTGTGTGTGTGTGTGTGTGTCTGATTTTCACAGCCTGCTTTGATCACCGTGGCAAGATGCAGAACTGCGGGAGTCGTATGACAGCTCTATCAAGGCAGGGGCTGCTGATGGATATCAGAAGCTGTTTATTTTCCTGTTTTAAAGACTTGCGCTGGCTCTGGTGTGTGTGTGTGTGTGTGTGTGTGTGTGTGTGTGTGTGTGTGTGTGTGTGTGTGTGTGGGGTGTGTGTGTGTTTTCTCTCTCTCTCTCGCTAAGTGGGATGAATGTCTAACTGTTGTGTTTTTTTTTCTCTCTCTCTTTATTCTATCTCTTTCACTTTCTTTCTCCTCTTCCCTCCTTCCTCCCTCCTCCTTCCTCCCTCCCCTATCTCTCCCTCCATCATGTCTTCCTGGTGTTTGTCTGTGCAGCGGGCTCCTCCATCAGCAGTGAGTCTTCTCCAGTCTCACCCCCAAGCCACTAATCACAGTTTCACTGTGAGACGCTGGGCTGAGGTCCTAGGATCAATATCAGCTGGCCAGGGCGGCCACAGCAAGTGTCTAACATCCTTACCCTGGTCACCACATCACTACACCAAGACGGTCAACGGCCTCTGGAGGAGTGATAGTCGACAGGTGAGAGCAGGACTTCATCTCCTTTGCTTGTGGTCAGGGCTAATGGCTCTCTCTCTCTCCCTCTCTCTTTATCTCTCTGTCTCTCTCTATCCTCCTCTCTCTCTCTCTGAGCAGTCCTCTGTGTGTTGCTCCCCTCGTCCATCTCTCTCCTTCTCTTCTCTTCTCTTCTCTTCTCTTCTCTTCTCTAAACCCCTCTTTCTTCTGCTCCACAACCTGCACAATGGAGGTCCACTTGAAGTCTTTTCTTTAAAGCAGCGAGTGGCTCCCTCTGTGCCTCTGCTGCAGCACAAAAGGAACTACACACACACATTTGCACTTACACGGACACACACAGAGACACGCTCACACACATGCAAAAACACGCTCACACACTCCCTCCCTCGCATACACGCTCACTCTCTAGAGATTTGCATTTTATGGCTCGCCTGTGAAGCCATGGCATGGCAGAATGTATGTGGCATATGCATTAGTGACACAGCCAGCGGCTTAGCAAGCTATCTTCCCACACACAAACATGCACACACACATGCACACACACACACACACAGACCCCTTGCCACCAAAGCCCCAGCGTTAAACAATGCCAGCTGCCACCAGGCCACAGAGGTGACAGTCTCAACGGCAGCCAACATCTGTGCTCTCTCTCTCTCTCTCTCTCTCTCTCTTGCCCCCTCTGTCTCACTCTCTCTTGTCTCTGTCTCTTACTGTCTCCTTCATCTTTCTCTTGTTCTCCACTGCCTGGAGGCGATTCATGTACCTTTGCTTCTACCCCTACTCTCTCCCCTCCTCCTGTTCTCTCTCTCTCCCTCTCTGTCTCTCTCTATCCACCCCTACTCTCTCTCCTCCTGTTCTTTCCCTCCCTCTCTATCTCTCTCTACCCCCCCTACTCTCTCCCCTCCTCCTGTTCTCTCCCTCCCTCTCTATCTCTCTCTACCCCCCACTCTCTCTCCTCCTGTTCTCTCCCTCCCTCTGCATCTCTCGCTCCCCCCTCTCTCTGTTTATAGCGGACGCTAGCTTTGATAAGGGCTAAGGGATTACGGCCATGTGTTAATCCCTGCCTTATCTTAACCCGCTGGCTAATGGCAGCGCTAGCAGCAGCAGCAGTAGCAGCTCTCCCAACAATTCAGCCCCAGCTCCCCAGAGACCTCGCAGTCTTGGCGGCCGCCATTAACCCACAGACACAGCCAGGAAGATGGAGGGAGGGAGAGAGAGAGGGAGAGAGAGAGGGAGAGAGGGAGGGAGGGAGGGAGGGAGGGCAGGAGGGAGGGAGAGGAAAGAGGCTGAGCGAACTGCATTAAGAAGTAAGATGAACACTAGAGAGCGGAAAAGAGAGAGAAAAGAGAGGTGTAGATAGGTGGATAAAAAGAGGAGAGAGAAAGGAGGGAGAGAAATGAGGAATGTTGGGGGGCCCTGTGGATGGATGTGGGACAGGCAGGGTCATTGTCCCTCCACACTCCCCTCTCTCTCTCACCTCTGACCTGCGGTGACCCCCACCCTGCCCCATCACATTAGTCCCCCGCTTAAAAGGAGACTAGAGGTCAAAGGTTGGCTGCGTCCTCATTGGGTAGAGGGGGTCGTGAGTCTCACGCACCCTCAAGGCCAGAGACGTGGCCGGTGCTTAATGTGCTATGCAGAGTCACACCGTAGGGCTTGACTTGCTGCAGTCAAAGAAATGAGGCATATGCTAGCTAGACAGTAGTGCGCACACAGCCTCTATCTCTACAGCCTCTATCTAACAGGCCATAAAGACACACAAACACACACACACACACACACACAGCATACACACAGAGAGAGAGAGAGAGAGATCCAACGGGGTCGAGGACCAGTGGCAGTGTTCTTGACATTAGTGTAGCAACACAATGGCCGCCATGTGCTCCATTGTTTTTGGCAGCGGAGGTGGGGGGTCAGACGAGGACAGTGAAGACGGGGGAGGCAGGGGGAGGAGGGGCAGGGGCCAGGCTGGCGTCCCTGTCAGCTCAGAGGGGCCGCCCCAGCACAGCAGCAAGGGGGAGGGCATGGCTGGGACACTGGAGCAGGCTCAGGGGCCACCCTGAGGTCCAGCCAGGCTACTCTTTTCACCCGGTCGGGTCACAGTAGCAGCAGCAGCCTGGGGGCATCCACAAAGGATGACACAGACACACACACACACACACACACACACACACACACACACACACACACACACACACACATAGTTCATACACATACGAACAGCTACCCCTCACTCACACAGATATGCTGCATACACATAAATAGCCCCCACACTCATGCATACACACACACACACATAGACACACAAACACACACACACACACGGCACACGGCCACACACACACAACCTTCCCGAATGTCCCCACACATCCACAGAACAAAGACTCCTCTGTCTGCTGGCCTCCACTTGTCCACACTGAGATGGATGAGGGGGGGCATGTGGAATAAAGTGTGTGTGTGTGTTTGGTGGATGGGGGGGGTAATGTTTGAGTAAGATTTCAACTCCCCCTCCACAGCCCTCTTCCTCACACACACACACACACACACACACACACACACAGCCACCCCCTTGCATAGCTGTCAAGTCAATTAGTCCCCTAAGCTGTGGCTTTGCTTGTCCGATGGTCTAGTGCAGTGACCCTGGGTTGGAGGGGGGGTTGGATGAGTTGGGTGGTGTGATTTGAGGTGGAGGTTGGAGGGGATGGTGGTTAGAGGGGGGTGTGGGCTTGTGTAAGCATGCAGAGAGAGAGAGAGAGAGAGAGAGAGAGAGAAGGAAAGCAGGAGAGAGGGAGAGAGAGAGGAAGAGAGGAGAGAGATTTAGGGCCAAGGGCTTGAGAGCTAAAGGAGGAAACGCCCACCTGCCCCCCCCCCTCCATCTGGGTCCATCTTTCTCATTTCCCTCTCCTCCTCCTCTTCCTCCTCCTCCTCCTCTTCCTCTTCCTCTTCCTCTTCCTCCTCCTCCTCGTCCTCCTCTTCCTCCTCCTCTTCCTCCTCCTCATCTTCCTCCTCCTCTTCCTCCTCCTCCTCTTCCTGCCCTCTCTCTCTTTTCTCACTCTTCACTCTCTCTGCATTGATATGCACAGCCTGCCTGCTCCCTCATCTGTGGCCAGGCTAGCCTGGCGCCTAATTTACTGTGAACAGCCTCTGTGTGTGTGTGTGTGCGCATGTGTGTGTGGTGTGTGTGTGGGAGAGAGGTTTATTAATGCACTCCAGGCAGTGATATGAGAGTTTCTCCCCCCTCCTCCCCCTTTACTCTCTCTCTCCCCCTCTCTCTCTCTCTCTCTCTCTCTCTCTCGTTCTCTCTCTCCCTCTCTCTCTCCGTGTGATGAGTGGGAGGGAGGTCGTGGTGGTATTTGGCTGTAACGGCAGAAGGCGCGGCGTGGAGCGCTGCAGCTTGTAATTGCTTTTTAATTGGCAATTTGAATTCATCTCGCCATCTGAGAGGCACAAACGAGAGGCCCACCGACACACAGGGTCTCCCTTCCCCATTAGCCAAAGTGCCTACTCTCTCGTGTGTGTGTGTGTGTGTGAGTGAGTGAGTGAGTGAGTGAGTGAGTGTTTTTGGAATACGCTACACCCCCCCCATCCCACCCCCCGTAAAAAACAAAGGAATCTGTGAGTTCAAAGGGCATCATAAGGTAAAGTCTCTCCATTGAAATAGACTTGTCAAACTAGGGGAAGGCTCTCTGTAGTAAGTCCCCTCTTTTACTGGCAACAGCAACACAAATGGTGAGCAGACACAGAGGAAACGGCACAGCTAGCAGAGCAGGCTCATTTATTTTCAAGTGACGTTCAAAAAAATGGTTTTGTGTCTGAGGTACAAGAAGTTCTCTCTCTCTCTCTCTCTCTCTCTCTCTCTCTCTCTCTCTCTCTCTCTCTCTCTCTCTCTCTCTCTTTCCTCCCTTCTCGGGTTGACTGCGAAGCCTGTTGCCCTCGGCCTCTGTCCCAGCCCCTCCTTGAGCTGCTGTCTCTTGTCGTGGCTGAATCGGCAGCAGGAATAGGAGGTGGAGGAGGATGAGGAGGTGGAGGAGGAGGTCTCGTCAGACAAAAGGCAACAAAGGGAAGTGCAGCGTGGCGTTGGCCAAGAAAAGAGCGGCTCCCCGCACAACAGGCTGCTCGTTCATTTTTAATGCACTCCTGCCATCCCCACTGCGCACCTGCCGGCCCCCGAGACGTCAACAACAGCCCAGCAGTGTGAGCGTGGCGGCTGACCCAGAACACGATCTGCAGGGAGGCACGTCCACCACAAAAGCCCACCCCTTCTACCCTCCCAATCTCAGGCTGCCTCACCTGCAGTGGCGCCTCTTGTCCAGCAGAGGGAAGCATGGAGCAGTTACAGATGATGCATCCTTCTGGTGGTGGATTCAATTGACAAACCTCCCCTGTTTGAACTTGAATACTTGTTCATCGGTGTGTTTGATTTATGAGCTGGTTATTTGCAGATTCAGATGAGCCATGTTTATGTTTGCTCGAGGTAACTGTGATTTCTGGAGAGAAAAGAGTCAGGTATATTATATAAGGAGTCCTCCTCCTTGTTTTCTTGTTTGAACAATTCCCTGCCTTAATGGAAGCAACTTGAAACACAATCAGGGCTGCAGGCTTTGCCAAACGCGTCGTGCCTGGATAACAATAGCATCAAGCTGTGATCATCAAGCAGTGAGTGCGGGAAGGTGAATGGACTGGACTCTAATGAAAGAACACATCAAATCATCCTGTGCCTTGAGTGTCTCTTTCTTTCTTTTCTTTCTTTCTTTCTTTCTTTCTTTCTTTCTTTCTTTCTTTCTTTCTTTTATTTTCTTAATTTATTTTTTGTCTTTCTTTATTTATTCATCCTCCCACACAAACAGATGTCGTTTCAAAAATAGAAGCAGAGCAATCTGCCATCTTTCAGGCAACAAGATAGGATGGGTCTGGGTGGTCAGATGTACGGACAGAGTGATGGGGAGAGAGAGCGAGAGAGGCGGCCATTAAGGCGAGGGACCGCCGGGGCAGAGGGAACGCCGGAGTCATAAAGAAGTGGAGCGGCCGCACAGATTTACGGCGATATTACCGGGGAGGCAAGAGAGAGCGGGTGAACCCCCACACACACACACACACACACACACACACACACCCCAAGCTAATATGTCTTTATGGGCTGCTGCAGAGCCCAGGGCAGCAATGGCTTTATGTCAGGATCCCCGCCACAAATAAAGAGAAAAGAGCGGCCGCTAATGGCTTTATGCTTTTCAGATGGACAGGGCTGGCCGGTCGATATGACAGAGCAGTTGGCAGAGTTATTGGGAAGGGGGGGGGGGAGGGGGTCGTAGGGTATTGTGCAGTTAAGAAGGTGGTGAGATGATTCTCAAGTTTGCCTGCCTGCTCGGTGATTGTGACTTCTTTTGACATATCTGAACCACTTTTCTGCCTCAGTGCACAGTTTGGTGGAGGGAAGGGGCAGGGTGAGTCTCTCCAGTCTTCTTACCCCCACACTCACAAAGCCATTAGTTTTGTGTGTGTGTGTGTGTGCGTGTGTGTGTGTGTGTGTGAAGGGGCCGCATGTGGGCTATGTGAGCAGAAGCTACCCTGTTGCCAAGTGAAGCGTATTATACAAGAAGAAGCAATGGAGTGCCAGATAGAGGGGGGGGGGGGGGGGGAGTAGGAGCGTCCCAAACATTAGTGGCATTTAATTTTACATGCTGACAGTGTTGAGTGGGGACGGGTCAGTGGCTGGGACGGGAGTGCTGAGGTAATGGGCCACTAAATGGACTCTTTCCTTTATCACTCCCTACACACACATACAGACAGAGAGAGAGGCTGCTTGACTACCGTCAGGAAAGCTGACCTCTCGCTTCTGAATAGGGGAAGACAGAGAGGTTAATTTGAGAGACCACACTTACTAACACTCAACTCTTATTTCGTGTTCTTGCTCTCTCCTGTTCCTCGTTGGTGCCGCATGTCACTCCGATTCTCATTAAAGCATAATAAACATGGAGATGAGAGGGGTAATGGGCCCGCTCTCTTGTTCTGCTGAGGGGAAAGGAAAGAGGGAAGCGCTGCTCTGGATGTCTAACGCGCGCTGTTGCCACCTCCGCCACCCTCTCCCCTCGTATCGCTGTCCCTCCTCAATGCGCGCCACATCCTCAGATCCCAATCACTCTCCTCCTTTACTGTCAGCATGAAAGTGATGACTCACTCGCTTCTGGTGCGAGAGGGAGAGATAGATAGATGAATCCCTCCTCCTCTTCCTCATCATCTTCCTCTTCTCTAATTCCTGGGGAGGCAGTGCAGGCTTGACGTTTATTCCTTGAAATGGCTGAGGGATGAGAGGCGCGTTGTGCTCTTAAGAGCAGAGGTCTGGCAGCGCCGGCCACACACACCTGAGATCAACTTTTATTGCCCACCAGTCCCATATGAGCCGCTTATTTCCGTCTCCCACTGTTATTTATACGAGAGACACACCGAGTGCTTAGCTTGCTCTCTGTCTCATCCCTTTCCTGTGTGTGTGTGTGTGTGTGTGTGTGTGTGTGTGTGTGTGTGTGTGTGAGAGAGAGAGGGTGAGTATGTGTGTGCAGCACAATGTCTCTTCTCTCCCAGCTGCTCCATGTGGTGGATAGTGCTGCTGAATGGTAATTGTTTTGAAGAAAGTGTGTGTGTGTGCCTATGTATTTAAAGTGTGTGTGTGTTTGTGTGTGTGACAAGAAAGAGGGCCTTTCTCTGCCTTGCCGGTATGTCAGGGCTCAGTTCTCTATGTGTGTGGACAAGCGTGTCGGTCACAGGCCTGAAGGAACAATGGCACATAGTCTCAATCTCTCTTTCCTTTTTCCCTCCCTCCCTCTCTCTCCCTCTCTCTCTCTCAGACTGAGTCAGGGCCCCGGGGGTCCAGCAGGGACCGACTGAGTTCCGAGGCCTCTCTCCCACAGGAGAAAGGGGGGCCCTCCGTGCCAGCGCACCTCATGGGAAGCCCCTACGCCTTCGGCCTCACGCCTGGAGCAGTCATGACCGACTCTCGATTCCAACCCCTCAAGTGAGCAACAACCCACCTCACACAAATACACACCCTACACACAAATTTGTTATCTGACAGACTCATTCCCTGGTCATCACTTTATGTGGCCAGACCTCTTCAGATGCACTTTATTCTCCAAACAAAATGATGGCATTGGTTTGGTCTAGAGGGCTTTGGCCAGCAGGAGTACTACCGTGACAATGAACCCTTTTTTAAAAGGCATTGTGGAAATGAAATTGAACTGAAATTGGATTAGGCTCAGCAGTAAGCTCCATAGCAACCTCCTAGACTAGACTCTCATTTGAACTGGTGGAATAAGCTGCTGGTAGCACACCCAAGGTCATCTGTTCAATTCCCACAGAGGAGCGAACACTTCTGTAATGCTCTCTTATTCACTAGAGCATAAGCTACTTTGTGGTCAAGTGCCTGATAATTGTCTTTTAATGTATTTAATTGTCTAAATAAATCCAATCCTCCAATTCTCTAGTAGTTCACCCCACATGACCTCACTTCCTGTCTCTTCTCCGTCTTCCCCTCAGCCTGCCCAGGCAGATGCCCCACGGAGTGCCCCCTGGTGGAGTTCCTGAGGAGTACTTGCGGGGCTTCCGGCCCTACGCCACGGCTGAAGACCTGCGAATGCCCTCGCTGCCCCTCGGGCTGGACCCGGCCACTGCGGCCGCCGCTGCTGCCTACTACCACCCCGGTTACCTGCCACACCCTTCCTTCAACCCGTACAGGTAAGGCACCCCTCACCACGTCCAATTTAGGGTAAATTGAGACACTGACGGTGGGCTAGGCCCGAAACGTTTGTCTGGTTGTGTTGGTCATGGCCTGTAATGCTTTCTCAGCACTTTAAATACAGTTTTTGTATATGACTCAGTCCCCTCAGTCCCTCTACTTTCCTACCTGAAGCAACGACAGATTAAAATGATCAAATACCATGTCTGTGGAAAATAAAATGTCGTGTTTTTGTGGCATTGCTGGATTTAATCTACATGGTTAGGTTATCCTATATGGATAGGAATATGAAATGTTGCTTGTGATATTGTCTGTGTGTGTGTGTGTGTGTGTGTGTGTGTGTGTGTGTGTGTGTGTGTGTGTGTGTGTGTGTGTGTACTGTCTGCATGTTGTTGCATGTGTCTGTGTGTGTTTGAGGGCTCTGCAGTGGATGAGCTGCGACTGGCATGTCTACTAGATTAGGCTGTGGGTGTGTGTGCTTGGAGAGAGATGGAGGGAGTTTGTGAGCGTGCATGACAGTGACTGTTGCTCATGACAAGTGCCCATGTAATGGCTTTAATGAAAGGGTGAGCCATCAGCTAACATCAGAAGTCGCACACCACAAATTCACACACACACATACATGCACACACATACCTAGACCTACACACACACTCCCATATATGGAAAAAACACAGACACAAATGCACACAGACATACACATACACACACACACACACATACACACCACGCACACACACACACACACACACACACACACACACACACACACAGAGGGAGCGCCTCTGATTTAGGTCAGCTGGCAGGATAGCGCTGATCTCATTAAGACAGAGATGGACACTAATGTGCTGGAGTGGAGACAGAGAGTACGCAGGTTAATGAAGAGTTCACAGGAGCAGGCGCATCACGAACCTCTAGGGGGAGACACTGGCACTCACAAGCCTGTCTTTTCAATTTCTCTCTGTCTCTCTCTTTTTTCTCTCTCTTCCTGTCTCTCCCTCCCCCTCTCTCCTGTGCCTCTCTCTCTTTTTTTCCTTCTTCCTTTCCCTCTCCTGTAGGATGGATGATCCGTTCTGCCTGTCGGCTCTGAGGTCGCCATTCTACCAGTTGCCAGGGGGGGGAGCCCTTCCTCCACTGCACCCCTCAGCAGTCCCCTTACACCTGCCAGGGGTGCGTTACCCAGGCGACCTGTCCCACCCTTCGCTATCCAGTCTGCAGTCTGAACGCCTGTCAGAAAGGTACAGACACAGACACTCTCTGTTTGCATGGCATTGCTGTATTAGATGAGACACCTGCAAACACCGCGGTGCCTGGGATGTAACAGCATCCTCTGGACCAAAATATTTGACCTCCCTCACTGTTTTCATAAGTGTACAGTTTTTCCACCATCAATGTTTGTATCCTCCTGAGGGTGTGTTATTTAATCTGTTTTTTCTCCCACCCTCTTCCTTTCTGTCTCTCTCTCTCTCTCTCTCTCTCTCTCTCTCTCTCTCTCTCTCTTTTTTTTCTCTCTGGATCATGTTCCCGCCACAGACTCCAGATGGAGGACGAAGCTCTGAGGAGGGAACGGAGGCCTTGGCCTTGAAGGGAGCTTGAGAAAAGAACCTTGAGAGCAGCCAGGCCGAAAGCCGGTGGAAGGAGCAGGGAAACTTGGCCTTGAAAAACTGAAAGAGCTGGGCCTTGGGGAACGCTGAGAGGAGAGAGAGAGCGAGAGGCCTTGAGAGGGAGCGGGAGAAGGAGAAGGAGAGGGAGCGAGAGAGGGAGCGAGAGAGGGAGAAGGAGAGAGTGGCGCGGGAGAGAGAGAAGGAGCTCCAGATGTCCAAGGCCATGGAGAGCCACTACCTCGCCGAGATGCACGGGCTCAGGGGACAGCCTGAGGACCGAGCAAAGTCTGGAGAGAGACTCACCCCCAACAGAACCGGTACACACACACACACACACACACACACATACACACATGCACATACACATACACATCAAACACATAAACACCTACCCACTCCCACACTCTCATGTACACAACACCTATTCACTCGCTCTCTAAAACACACACTGCACCAACACTCCCACACACATTTTCCTTCTTACACTGTCACCGTTCTTCCCTATCACACTCTCTGTTTCTGTCTACCCCAGAAATCATGAGTCATCCAAGTGTCTGTGTTTAACTTCTGTCCACTTCAGTTCATTCCCAGTAGTCCTTCTTACAGACCTATTGTAGCTAATCCTTAATCTACGAGGCAGACCTCTGACCACACTATTTGAAATATAATTTCACTCAGCCGTTATAAATGACCACAGTATTCCAAATATTATCTCACTCAACCACTCAAATGTTCACAGTTTACTTTCGATTCGCCCCTAACTTCTTTGCTCTTGGTCTCTCCCTCCCTGTCCAGCAGATAAAACCAAAGAGTCCCCTCTGGCCACACCTAAGCCCCTGCAGCCTGGACTGCACCCATCCCTGGGATCGGCCCATCACGGCGTGCCCGGCTTGGTGCCGTCCCACGGCATGTACCTGGGGCCTCCAGGGGCCCACGGGCCCGGCGTCCTGACGGCCGCCATGATGCTGCAGCAGCGCACCAACGAGGAGGAGCGCTGGCTGGCTCGCCAGAGGAAGCTAAGGCAAGAGAAAGAGGACAGACAGTACCAAGTGTCTGAGTTTCGTCAGCAGGTGCTGGACCAGCACCTGGACCTGGGGCGTGGTGGAGAGGGGGCAGATATGCGGATAGAGGGACACAGGTATTCACTTAGAGACACACACACACACACACACACACACACACACACACTTAAACACTTGAAATAGCACACATCTTATTTATAGATTTTGATCATTGAAAGTATGGCGTGATTAAAGTGTAGAACTCCGTTGTGAATTGAAACTCAGGACTTTAACTCAAATGGGTGGACAGCTTAAATGTGGACCAGGATTCAGATTTTTTTTTTCTTACTCTTCTGTGACACTCTTGATCTCGTTAGCTTGTATCGTGTCTTTGAACGGGATTGAAAGACAGCACGCTGCGTGGCGCATTGTTGTTGCCGAGCGGGAAGTCTTTGACCCGCAGTGGCAGTTTCAAAAGTTTTCCACGGGAGTCTGTTTTCCTCGCATCCTCCCTCAAAAAAATAAAACAAAAAAAAATGCAACTGTCAAGCGGCGAAGTGAAGAGCCAGCAGCGCGTTCCTCTTCCTCCTTTTGTTCCCCAGCGTCTCTGATCCCAAGTGGCGCCGTGGGAGTTTTTAGAGGAAGTAGTTTTATCCCTCAACAGTGCACCGGGGGGACCGTGTTATCATGCCACTCCGCGTCACCGGTGACAGTTCGTGCACGCCGCGTCTCCCCTCTCGATGGTGGCGTCTCTTTGATGTGCCTCCAGACAGAGAAGAGGAGGAGAAGAGAGGAGAGGAGAGGAAGATGGGTGTCGAGGAGCGAGCCGTTTCATCTCTTTGTGTTGGCGACGTCCTCAGAATAGTGACAGCTCCTGCCAGTGTGTGATGTGGACAGCAGTGAGCGCTCAAAGCGAGCCAGCAGGCGATGGGAGTTGGAAGTTGTCAAGGCGTTCTTGTTCAACGCTGGCAGCCATATATGTTTTATTTCATATATTCCCGCGGGAGTGGCGGTTGCATAATTGAATAGACAAAGTGTGAGGGAACTATTCTAGCCTGGACAGCACAACTGAGCCGGCTGGCTGGGGCTGTATCAGAGCATCGCTGTTGCTATGATGTACAATGTTTTATTTCTCTCCACTTCCCCCCACACACACACACACACACACACACACACACACACACACCTACCTTCAGTAATCCCCTCCCAGCCCCCTGCACGCAAAGCTGGGCATTTTTCCTCCGTCTCTCCCTCCGTGTAACAGGAGCCGTTTGGCCCTGGCTTTACTCCTGCATTTAGGAGGTCAGCTACTAATGAAGGGCTTTAGCACCGACTGTGTTTGCGTGGGGGAGCTCGACTTATAATTACAGAGAGCACACACACACACACACACACACACACACACACACACACAACCCCCCATCCTCCCTGCCCCCTCCCCTGAGCTTGGCCCCCGCTGAACCCCACCACTCCAATATGCGGCCCACGGAGCGCGCTCAGATGAGATTATCTGATCGGAGGGAGGGAGAGGCAGAGTGGGACTGGAGCCTAATGAGTCAGCTTTGTGGAATTAGAGGGAGGAAGGCAAGAGGCGGGGCCATCAAGGTGAAGTAGGAGAGGGGGAACTGAGCGAGCGCGAGAGAGAGAGAGAGAGAGCGATGAAGAGATTGGGAGAGAGAGAGAGAGCGAGAGAGAGGAAGGTTATTTTGCACTCTCCACTTATCTCTCTTTCTCTGTGTGTGTGGTGTCACAGTAGCATGGCTGCGCTGAGATCTGTGTGGGTTTGGGTTGAAGGTGAGAGGGAGAGGGGGGGCTGTGCAGTCAGACGGCAGCAGCAGCAGCGCGCTGGAGATTCTCTGCTGAAGTCGAGCTCAGTGTGATTTAAACAGCACAAATCCCTATGCTACTCAAGGGCTTTCTGACTGCACTCTGATAAAGCCTGCCCTACAGTGTGTGTGTGTGTGTGTGTGTGTGTGTGTGTGTGTGTGGAGAACAGTCATCTAATGAATTATATTTCTCTCCCTCTCTCTGTGTCTCTGTCTCTCTCTCTGTAGATCTTTGTCCAACCACCATGAGTCTTCTGGTCGCGATAGCCGCGACCTGCACCATCACCTGGGCGCCCCTCCGCCCCTAATCTCCCCGAAGCCCCAGCCTCGGGAGCACGGCCCCCCGCACCACCCGCCTCCCCCCACCACCCTCTGGAACCCGGCCGCCCTCATCGAGAGCCCCTCGTCCGACTCCCGTCGCTCCAGTGCCTCAGCCCACTCCCACGAGCCGCCCGAGCTCAGCCGGCCCCACTTCGACATCAGCCGGCTGGCCTCCTCCGGCCACCTGCCCCCGGGCTCCAGCAATGGCGCCTCCAGCAAGGCCGAGAGGCTGGAGGACAGCGGTGGCGGTCATCATCGAGGTGGACGGAAGGACGGCCTGGACAGGTACCCGCACATGCGGGGCCCGCTGACGGCCGCCGCCGGGGGGGGGGCCGTGTGCTTCCCGGAGCCGGGCGCCTACCTGGCCGAGCTGGAGAAGTCTACCCAGAGCTTCCTGAGCCAGCAGAGGGCGGCGGTGAGCCTCACCAGCCAGTACGGGGACCTCAGCGCCTCGCTCAAGGCCGCCGCCGCCATCGCTGCCTCGGGGGGGCCCTACAAGGGCCTCCTGCAGGGGCCGCCTCCCCCGCGGCTCGGCCCGGAGCCGGCGCTCGTGTACGACGAGTTCCTGCAGCAGCACCGCAGGCCAGTCAGCAAACTGGACCTGGAGGAGAAGAGGAGGAGAGAGGCCCGGGAGAAAGGTGAGGGGCCACACATGCACACAGACACGCACACAGACACGCACACAGACACATGGAGTCATTGCTTTTTTATGACTTTGCTGGACACTTAGAAAAGTGAGTCTCTGACTAGTTCCCTAATGGGTGGTGTGCTGTCTGTGCAGGTTACTACTATGAGCTGGACGACTCGTATGATGAGAGCGATGAGGAGGAGGTGCGGGCTCACATGCGGAGGGTGGCACAGCAGCCGCCCCTTAAACTGGACGAGTCCACAGAGGTATGCTCTTCTCCCAGTCCCAACCAACCACCTCTGATTATGGTCTTAATGGTGTGTGAGTGTGAGTGTGAGTGTGTGAGAAACAGTGTATGTGTTCTGCCCTCCATCCTTCTATGTAGATATTTGTTCATAGATGTTTGTTCTCCATCATGAGTGTTTGTTTATGTAACAGTATTGAGTATGTTCTCTTCTGGTGTCCACCCTACAGAAAGTGGACTTCCTGCGCGTGTTCGGCCTGACCACGCTGTCGCGGCGCGACGAGCTGCTGCAGCAGAAGCGGCGGAAGCGAAGGCGGATGCTCCGCGAGCGCAGCCCATCGCCGCCGGCCGTGCAGAGCAAGCGGGTCGCGGGGGGCAGCAGCTCCCATGCCGGTAGCCCCACCGCGCCGTCCGCCGCCACCACCCAGCTCAGCACGCGCTTCACCCCCGAGGAGATGGACAGCACGCCCCAGCTGGAGGACAAGATCCGCTTCCTCACCATGTTCAGCCTGTCCCACGTCAGTCAGGAGCAGAGGAGAGGTGAGGGCACGCGCCTTGATGCATCCCCCACCACAGATCCATAGTACAACAACAACAACAACTTCCGTTTATATATCAAGGCACCCAAAGTGCTGACCATGGTCTTCTTTAGAGTTACTGTGGTCAAACCCAAGGGTTAGTGCGGAGTCAGCTGCCTTTGAACCTTTTTCTGAGGTGGCAACTTGGTGGTGGGAATGAGGGCACTAACCAATATCATAGTAATTTAAACGCTGCATTATCTTAGTGTGTTTAACCCTCAAAACACTCTAAAAGATCAAATGCAGCTTTATTAGCATTTGGCACCACCATGGCATACGTGTGGCTCTGAAACTGGATTTGCTATGGATGTGCTTTTGATTCGCCTTATATCAATGTCACCAACGCATATGGAACATTGTAGAGACAGGGCATGCTACCAAAATCAGCACTAAACGTATGCAAATTGTACATTTCCCCTGTCTGGTTTATACATTTTGGTCAAAACACACACAGACACAGACACACACACACACACAGACATACTTTGCCTGCCCCTGAGGAGTACGAGTGTGAGTGGGAGCTGGAGGCTTATCTCTGTTAAACCCAACCGGATTTACCGGATGTTTGCTGCAGATGGCTGTGTGTTCGCCTCCCACACTCACAGGAGGGGGGCCCTTGCTTGTGTTTGTGTGTGTGTGTGTGTGTGTGTGTGTGTGTACTAGGTACATCATGTTGTCAGAGATGCGTTTTCCCATTCTTCATCTCTCTTGACACGCTCCATACACACTCCCACACACTCCTTGTGTAAGAGCCAGAATACTCCGACATCGCCAGCTCAGTGTTGTAGAGAGATAGAGAGAGAGAGAGAGAGAGAGAGAGAGCGAGAGAGAGGGTAGAAAAGAGAAAAAAAGCCCCCCCCCCCCACCTGGCCTTTCTCTGCCCCGTCTTAAATGCCTTCTTGGGCAATCTCTCTCTTTAACGCTGCAGATAATGAGCGTGTGGTGGAGCTCCTGCAAGCTATCAAACAGAAGAGTGTGACCCTGGATACGCTGCGACACAACTCCCATCCACTGTGCAAGAGCCCCTCTGCCTATCACTCTGGTGAGCGCACACACACACACGCACACACACACAGTGTAACTCCCTTATAAACAAGTCGTAATGATGCTTGTGTTAGTTATCACGCGTACATTCACACATTCACTGGCTTGTGGCGGCCAAGTGTTCATAGCGACGTCGCTTTTTGATCCTTCGATGTCGGCTCTTCCTATCATTGTGAAGCAGAATTCACCAAGCGTTGGATTGTTCACCCACTTACAGGGAACGTGAGCTGGGTTTAGACCGTCGTGAGACAGTTAGTTTTACCCTGCTGATGATGTGTTGTTGCAATCTCTCCTCCTCTCCCCTCTCCTTTCTGAGAGGATTGCAACCCCCCTCCCTCTCTTTGAAAATCCCCCAACATGGCAGGATGGCTTGCGGTAAGGCCATCAAGGCCATCCACGACTCCCAAATGAAGGTCCTCCAAATAAAGTCTTGCGCAGTCCCATATTTAATTTCTTCATATTTCATTTATGAATATATTCATAGTTGTAGTGGTGGTAGTGGTAACGTTGTTGGTTGTTGTCTGTAGGGAACATATGTCTCATTATCCTTGCTCCTTACCTAGAGATGCATTCAGCACATCCCTGATGCATAAGGCAGCAGTGCAAATTAGCTGTGATTTATGGATGGTGTGGCTTATGTTCTCTGCATTCTGTGTTTCATATTTAGTTCATGTGAATGGTAGTTCATTGCTAAACTTGATACTTGATCTCAGCTATTGTTAATTTATAACTGACTTCTGACTTTAGCAGAAGTGTGTGTGTGTGTGTGTGTGTGTGTGTGTGTGTGTGTGTGTGTGTGTGTATTGGTGGATTTTGATTTCTCCGTTTCTGTGTGTCCCCTGACAGACTCCACCTCCAGCCAGCCACCGGCCGAGTCCGAGGACGCTCACGGCGCCAGGCCCCCCAGCCCCTCCCTCGCTCCTGGGGGCCACGCCCTGCCATGTGACCCCAGCACTGCCCTGGACCAGCAGCACAAGCACTCGGCAGACCCCCTGAGACCAAAGGACCCCAGCCTGTCCGCCGCGCTGCCTGACAAGGCCAGGGGCAGTGAGGGTCCATCTGCCAAGAAGTCCTCCAGCCTGCTGAACAGCATGCGGCCGCCACCGCACCCAAAGGACGGCCCCCCGGCCAGCCTTAACGGCAGGGTCAAGCCCTGGGAGAGCTTCACGGCAGAGGAGTTCGCCCAGCAGTTCCACGAGTCTGTGTTACAGTCTACCCAGAAGGCCCTGCAGAAGCACAAAGGTGAGTCATTCTGTCTTCACTGCATAATGTCCAGTACTGTACTGACACTCTACTACAGAACTACATGGAAATACTTGTCTTTCATAGTCAGTCTCCTAGTGCTGTGCTCTAATAAGTCCTCTCTGTTGTGGGACGGGATTTTAGCGTGTAGAGCTTGACCATACAGAATCCGAAACAGAAGTCAATAATGTCAAATCATGTTAAACAAATATACTACTACTATGACTTCCTTACCAAACTGTCATCCATTCCTGTTCCACCAGGGGGCGCCTCTGTGATCTCTGAGCCCAACCACGCCCTGGACTCCTCAGTGCACTACAACATTCCAGAGCTCCAGAGCGCTCCAGGCCGCTCCGCCTCTTCCTCCTCCCACCACCACCCTGGCCACCCCCACGTCCACGGCCACGGCCACCCACACATGCACCCGCACGCTCACTCGCACCCTCAGCCCAACGGGCCGCACTGCCCCCTCCCGCCGCGCCCGGAGCTCGCCGGACCCCGCAACGAGCTCTCGGCCGACGAGGACTCCAACGACGAAGAGTATGAGGATGAGGACGAGGCTCCCACGCCCCGGTGGCAGGGCATAGAGGCCATCTTTGAAGCCTATCAGGAATACATTGAAGGTATAAGTTCAGCCTCTTAGAAAGACATTGTGTATTCTGACTCTGAACGTCAGAGGGCACAGCACAATGCACGAGCCCATAATTACAGAGCTCTTGATGCTGTGCACAAATGCATTCATTTAGGGCTTTTGTCTGCAGTCAGGTCTGCATTTCCTGTAATAATGAATTTGACATTCATTTTGTCTCTAAAAGAGGTCTTTGTACCCAACTGCAGTGTTTCTGTTTATGCCTACACAGTAATTATGGTTTGATGTGCGCACACACACACACACACACACACACACACACACATGCAGGCACACACGCACAGAGAGTCCTCCCTTGTGGAGAGCAGTGTGTGTGCTCTGTGTGGTTCTAATGAGACAGTGTGTGCTGGCTGGCCCTCCGTTGCCTCGCTGCTGATTAGCTTGTGTGGGAGTCTGGGAGTATTAGTGCCCATGCAAATGAGTGCCCAGGTCGTTCCCTCAGGCTAACTCTCTCTCTCTCTCTCTCTCTCTCTCTCTCTCTCTGTCTCTCTCTCTCTCTCTCCCCTTCCCTCCCTCACCCTCCTGCCTCTCTCCATCTGTCTCTCTCGCTCTCTCTATCTCTCTTCATCTATCCTCTCCCCCCTTTTCTCTCTTCTCCTCCACCTCCCCCCTCCCCTGTCCCTGGCTTCTCCTTTCTTGTTGTTTCCACAGAGCAAGGCATTGAAAGGCAGGTCCTGCAGAGCCAGTGTAGGCGGCTGGAGGCCCATCATTATAACCTCAGCCTGACGGCGGAGCAACTCTCCCACACCATGGGGGTAGGTCCTCTCTCTCTCTCTCTCTCTCTCTCTCTCTCTCTCTCTCTCTCTCTCTCTCTCTCTCTCTCTCTCTCTCTCTCTCTCTCACCTTTTTGCTCATACACACTACACTTAGGCACACGCACACGCACACACACTCACACAAACACACACACACCCTTCACCTCGGTCATTGTAACTGGCACGCCATCTGTTTCTCGATCCTTTGTCATCTCCCGTTACATTGGTGAGCAACGCCCAGATTACACCATCAAGCTTTTGCAATAATGAGCTGATGTGTTGACATCCCCAGATAGATTACTTATGCATCCCCGGAGACTGTGTGTGTTTCCGCACACAGTCTGTCGGTGACCTTTGCATAAGTGCCTTTATTGGACTTTAACGGTTGGTAGTCGTTGACATTTTACGAGATTAGTTATGTAATCGTCTCTCACCATCACTTTTGTCTCTTTGTCTCTCCCTTCATCAACCTCTCTTTCTTTATCTGTATCTCTATCTCCTCTCTCTCTGTATCTCTCTATCTCCTCTTTCTCTCTTTCTCTGTATCTCTCTATCTCCTCTCTCTTTGGCTCTCTCAGGATCTGATGGCCCAGAAGCAGAAGCTCGCGGCCGAGAGGGAGAAGCTACAGGCCGAGCTCGAGCACTTCAGGAAGTGCCTGTCCCTGCCACAGACCCACTGGTCCAGGGCTCACTTCAAGGGCTACCCCCCCAGGTGACACGGTTCCCCGGCCCCCGCGTACCCACCGCACCCCCCCTCCTACCGCCCCAACGCCACACTCCTGCCCTAAACCCTCTGACCTCCACCAACACATGGCCCCCCAGGATGGAGATGGAGAGAAGTGGAGAGAGAGAGAGAAAGAGAAAGGCGGACCAAGGGGAGATGGTGCGGATTGGCCACACAGGAAAGGACTGAAGAGAAAGAGAGAGAGAGAGAGAGAGAGAGAGAGAGAGAAAGAGCCGTCTTATGTTTGTGCATGGGGAAAAAACGCCACTGACCAGCACCTAGGGGGTCATGGTGAGCACGGATGTAAAGTGATCAAAACCGTGGAGTGATCTGGCCACTTAAAAATACACACACACACACACACACTCACACACAGACACTCGTGTATGCTCTGGGGTAGTGGCTCTATGTGATGACGCTGTTTATACCTCTGCTCCAGCTATGGCACCTACCCTTTGGGTTTTCCCCTTTTGGACCTAAAACTGAGTACTATGGGAGAAACTGATCCAAAATGGAGGCCCTATTCCCATGCCCAGCGTCAGCCCCAGCCAATGCTACCCTGTTACACCAGGCCCATCTCTGCCGCCCCCTGTTGGTCTAAACAAGCTTTCAACTGGAAATGCACTTAACTTGTATGAGAAATCCTGAAGAACTACGAACTACCTGGAGGTACTGTGTAACAACAACAAAGGAACTCTTTTCAAATTAGGGAAAGAACTTACCGGAAAAAATAGAAAGAAATGCACACTTTTTGGAAAGAATAAAGGAAATGTTTTATTTCAAAGTACAAAAATTGAGAATAAAATTTTAAAAAGGTGCTTCGGCCTTGTATTGTAAATAATATTAAAAACAAAAAAAAGAATTTTGTATGTTTTTATTACTTTACTCATTGTTGTTTGAGGAAAAAAAGAAAAGCCTGCCATTTTTATATGTTATAGCTTTTTGTTTTTCATTTTGGGCAAAGAGAAACCCCTTGCTTTTAGTGTGTACTGCTGCTGGTCGGGATAAAAGCATTTTGCAGCGGATCTCGGGGGGTGGGGGACAGAAGAAAAACAAAATCAAAGAGAGGATATGCGATGAGTGGACATCTCGTCCCTTCTTGTCCCTGCCTGTACTGCGGAACCCTCTAGCCCCACTGACCCTTTCAGCTTCCTCTCTGCCCAGAAGGTGACTCTGGACCGTTATATACGTAGCTTCCTGTCTACTCTCTTTCACACACGATTGGATGAATACCCTCCACCATCCCCTCAGGCATCGTCCAGTGGGTGGTTGTTTGGCGAAGCCTGTTCACCCATTGCCACGCATCCTTGCCCGAGACTTCTGGAACACCCCTGTGTTGTCATGAGACTTTGTTTTCTTTGAGTTGTTCTTGTTCTTAATTCGCCTTTTCGCCAGGGAGCAGCATGTCTCCCCTCCCACCTGCACTGTTCATGGTGACCTCCATCCTCCATTTTGTTTCATTATGTTTTAAGTGTGTGCACACGGAGGCACCTGGTTTGAGACTAGGTGGAGAGATGTGTCTGTACACTCAAAAGTGCATTGTTGTTTTCTTTTGGATTTCTGTTATGTTGAGGAGGCTGACCCCTGTCAAACGGTAGCCTGATGGCACTTGAACAAGGAGCTTGATAAACTGATGTCCTGGCCTGAAATGTACTAAGATCCAAAGTATGTCCTTTTTTATTTGTTGAGTGATACACAAATAAGCACTGTATCCCCCCCCAATTGACCTGTTAAGTACCACTTGTCACCATGTTTGCCATAAATGGAAAGTTGTGCCAAATGCCCCACAAACATACAGGACCATATTTCTGTGAGCATTCATATCGAACTGGAGTGGATCATGTCCTTGTTTATATGAACAAAATTATGCCCATAAAATATATTGGGTATAATATGCATTGCCAGACATCCTTTTAAATGTAATGCTAAATTCTAACTGAACAGGATGGCTTTCCCAGTTATAGTGATGCCTGTGGCTTCATTAAGCTTTTGATGGATAATTGCCATTTAAAAATGCCATTTAGTCTTGAACAAAACCTGATCTTCCATGCGGAAACTAACTCATAAAAAAGCAGATGATGGTGTCAAAATTTGTCATTGACACAAAATGTAAGATTGCCATTTGGTTGATGTACCATATCAATTTGAGGGCTCCTTATTTGCCAAGCCTCTCATGTTGATTTTGCATGGCTTCATCTCTGTAAGACCATGCATTCATTGAAGCTAAATTGTTATCCCTGCCCTTCTATGCCTGAGGAAAACAGAATAAACACAAAGGCCTTAACGCAGTGCCAGGAACTTAGATACAACAATAATCTCTCTGAGGGGAAAAGAATATTATTTTGTATGTTTTGGGGAAACACATCATATTGTTTTTTGTACTATTTTTCGTCATGTTTTTTTTTTTTTTTTTTATTATTTTTGGTGAAAGATGCCCACCACCACAATCACAGAATAAACCATATGTATGCATGCAGGCCTACAGCCTGGGCTTACCACCCCGGCTTGATAGACAAAGACTCCTAGCCAGTACCACCCAAACCCCCATGCCGAAAAAAAGTTTGGTAATATTCACATAGGTAGCCAAGCACTCTGCCTCCATATTTTTGTGCAGTCGTACCCGCTTTGAACTGTGAGCAGGTCATTATGTCCGCTGGTTGGCATGTCCCTCTGCCTATAGAAGCCGTTGACTGTAGCACCTTGTCTGTTTCCAATGCTGTTTCTCTCCCTCTACCTTATTCATATTTTCATACCAAACTCCCCCGTCAAGAAGGCTTAGAAGCAAGAGGACAGTGCTTGTCTCGTGTTCGGCTCCTCTCCCCCTACCGCCCACCCTCATTGCCCAGCTGATCCACAGCTGACCTTAAGGAGTAACACACCCCCCCCCCCCCTCTCCTCCCATGTCAGTCAGTCATCATGATTCCCTGAGGTACAGAGGAGTGCTAGGTTTGGAAGTGGTACCATGTTTACAGACCCCCAAGGCTGGCCCTAGCATCGACTGTCCTACCATAGCCCATGTTGTTCAGGTGGAGGCCAGGGTGTCCCCCTCCCCCCTCACACACGCACATGCCCAACAGAGGAGGTCTAGATGCTGTGAAATCATGATTTTTTTTTTTTTTGTTAATGTACTTGTTTGAATTCATTGTAATGTAATATATTATTTGTTGAATGTAGTAATTAGGTATTTATGAATATATTGCTGTAATTTCAGACAAAAAAATAAAATATTTGAAAATGTAATTGATGTGTTGGGCTTCACACCAATAATCTTTCTGTGTAATTAAGAGGTAATTAGTGTGGTTTAGATAGATAAGTCCTTTCTCACTAAAAGAAAAACAGTGATAAAGTGCATCCAGAAATAAAACTACCGGTACTAATGTTAAATATTTTCTCTGCTAATTATCTGAGCTCCTTGCTTGGTATTAGTTATGCATTATGCTTAAGTCAATATGATTACATAATTGCCATTCAGGGCACCAGATTTATATAGAAAGAACAATCATACCCATAGCTGTAAATACTTCTCTGTCATACATTTTCATTAATGTTGGTTGATATTATAACTCAAAGCAGCGTGTCATGTGTGCTGAAGACAAGCGAGCCAATATGCAAAAAACACTTAGTATACATGATAGCCATCACAATTTATTTTCTAACAGTTCACTGATGAAATGTGTCAAATGGGTTCCCAACAAAAGCATTTCAGTTGCCAGTCATGAGCTGGTGATGGTTTTGTTGACACAATGTGTTCCTTACACTGCAAAAAAAAAGGAGAAAAGTGCACAATATTTGCAATTCGTAAGTATGACTAGGTACATTTACAATGTATGTATAAGTATGACAAGGTTACATGTTACAATGATTCTTTTCAAATACTCTAATTCTGCATCACCTTCTTGTATATTGTAAAAGCACCTCTAATTTGTATGTGGTCCTGGTCTAGCTATAACACAACATTATGTTTGTGTTTTTGGAGGGGAACTGGCCAGGTATTTCTTCATTTCCTGCCTTAGAGTGAGGGTTGGACCCGAGGGCTTCTATAAACAAAGAGACCGCAAAGAGCCTCCATACAAACTGGAAATGACATCAGCATGCCTTGGGTGCAGCGTCAATACTCCGAGCTGCAATACCTCTGGCCGCGTCTGTACGGCGATCTCAGAAGGCATGTAGTCTGACTGTAAAGTAAGTAGTCTAGATGGAGCACATGTCGTGTCCTGAGGCATGAGGCACTCCCTGTCCCTCTAGTAGTCCATAGTCTTCTCTGCTGACGTCCCAGGCTGGACATTGGAGCGCAGCTTGTACATGCAGTCGAGGGAGTCCAGCAGAAAGGAGCGGGTAGTGTTAATCTCCATCAGGGTCAGGTTATCCAGCTGTGAGAAGGGAAGACACAAAGCATAAGGTTCACAAATCCTCCACTAGTGATGTAAGACATTCGTGTCTTGCCATTGCAAACATAAACAGTAAAAATTGATTACTGTTAATTGACAGGACTGTTATAGAACAATTAAAGTTTATAATGGGATTGCTGAATGGAACTGCAATACTTCTCCAAATGAAAAGAAGCTTTGTTCTGTATTTTAAGTCATACTCGGGAAAATATGTTCTTTTCATACATAGTAACCTAGCAAATGTAGAAGTATATCTATCAGTAGGGGAAAACTGATGGGAAAGACTTCAATACTGTGGCTGAAATGATTCCTTGTAATTTAGGAGAACTAGTGAAGAGTTAAGACAGGTGGTAAAATTCCCCATTCAGTGACTGAGGACAGGTTTCTGAGGTTAGAGAAATCGTTTAGGTTATCAAACCATTTGATAAAACCTGCCTGTCTTGAAACTGACATTCTGGTTGCTTGAAGGCTCTTTTGCTTTTGCGTAAGGTGGCAAGTTATTGGTGACTACTGGAATCTTGAAATGCCCATGAACATACAGTAGCTTTGTATTTAAAGTATGTATGTAAAGCTTTGTTTACATCCCTCTCCCTATGCTACAGACCTTTTTATTTATTTTCTTATTTCATCACACGTCAAAACACA
This sequence comes from Alosa alosa, assembly GCF_017589495.1. Classification (NCBI taxonomy): domain Eukaryota; kingdom Metazoa; phylum Chordata; class Actinopteri; order Clupeiformes; family Clupeidae; genus Alosa; species Alosa alosa. The sequence goes on from NC_063202.1 coordinate 9,646,219, forward strand.
CACACACACACATCTGACTTTCTCCAACTTTTTTGCACATCTCCATAGAACTTTTTTATTTTTATTTTTTGATTTCTCCTCCATCTATCTACCCATGTCCTTGATTGCCTAGCCTTTCTGCCCCCACATCCCCAACACACACACTTACATCATCACTGTCATCACCTCACATACATACAGCACACTGCTAGCTACAGTAAGCCTCCTCTACATACTTGCTGCACACTGCCCCCCCTCCCTACATACACAGCACATTGTCTTCAGGATCTTCTCCAACACACATCCTCTACATACTTACAGCACACTGCCCCCACCTACCCACACACACACTACACACACACACAGTCACTTCTCCACTCCCCTCCCGCCCACACACACATCTTCACTGTCATCACTCACATATATCATACATACAGTACTCTGCTTGCAATAGTAAGTCCCTTTACCATACTTGCAGTACACTGCCCCCCAACCCCCAACCCCCTGGTTAAGTTCCTAACCAACAGCACAAGGAATTTAACAGCTGTTCTTGTGTAAACTAATCACAAAATTAAGTTAATTGATATCATATCAATATTTTTTAGCATTAAATTAATTAAATTTTTTAGCACTAAATTAATTCATTTTTGTTTCTGGTGGAACCTGTGCGTTTTAAATGGTTAACCCTACCACTAACTTACCTGATATCCAGTCAATATCAAATACACTCAAATTCTCAAAAAAACTCAAATTGAATTATTACTATTGCTTGTAATAAGTTGCCTTAATTCGTTTTATGCACGGAAGACTCTTTATCCAGTTCATATATTTCTGATGGAGCGTCAGCTGTGTTGTAACAGCATCTGTAACAGCATTCTGTTATATTCTGCTTTCGTGTTCACTCCTACACTGTAAATCTTGTTTATGCAGGGCAACTCCTTATTCAACTTTGACACACACACATACAACCTTCAGCATCATGACATGCTCAATCACTAAATGCAACACCCAACCGGGTCGCTACAACACACCCGACGCTCCGCTGGAAATATATAAGCTGGCCAAAGAGCCTTCCGTGCATAAATCAACCTGTGTAATGACACATTTTACAAGCAAGAACAATAACAAGACTGTGCTTCTTTCCAGCAGTTACATTTTTATAAACCTTTATGGTATTTTTTGTACTTATAAAAATATTATGTGTACAGTTCCCACTGTGTTATAACAGTCTAATACTGTACCCTACCACTGAATTAATACATCTTTTTTTCTTTGTCTTTCTCATTCGTTGGTTGAAATTATGTGCACTGCCAGTAGGACTGAGATATAGTCTATGAAAATGTAAAAGTCCAACAGAGCCCCCACAGACTTAGTTACAATGCCCTCTGCCCTGTCTCATTAGGGGGCAAACATTTTGAAAACGGGGTAACAGGGCTATTTCAGAACAGTTATACACTGTTCCCCTTCTGATCTCTTGGTTTTAACATCTCTTTCACACTTATGTATTTAGGTGTATAAGGCAAGCCATCCGTACCTTAGCATGGGCTTCCTGTTGGCTGATGAAGCTGTCAATGGACAGGCGAAGCTTGGCAATGCGTGTGTCCCAGATGTCCTTGACCAATGTGCGGATCTCATCTGCTTTAGGGATGTTGTCAGCAGCACTGCACAGCATCAGGCATCATCATTAACAAGGAATCGCATTATCACACACCAACCACATCCACTTAAAATTATGATTACTTTTCAACTTGTCAAACTTTTCAACTTGTACACTTGGCTGATGCAAAATACTATATTGTCCTTTTTAATTTAAAGTTGCATTGAATAGTTGAGCTGTCAGTGTAGACGGCAGAGGGTACAAGTGGTATGAACTATACTACCCTAATGACTAGCAAATAGATTGTTCTCTGATACCCACTGATTTAGAAGAAGTTTAGTGAGTTCCATGTAGTATGGATTTGGTATAGGTGTAAAAGTCTCCTCTTTCCTCTCTTGGTCACGGATTTCCTCGAGTTTCTCTAAAAGAGAGCAGATAGTCACTTTGCAATCTGAGATTTTTTTTATTTGCACACAGAGACATGGATAACTATGGAGCCCCCGAAGGGTGGTGGAAAATGGTGGGAATTATTTTCTACATGTGGAAATTTATTTTAGAGCTCCTTTTATGTTCCCTTGTAAATTGCAAGTCGCTATGCTTCTGCATTCCCTCCCAATAGGATTTGCGTTCCAGTGCAATACTTTTGACTTTTATGAGGGAACGCAAAACTATTGCGAGCGCAACAACAAAATAAATTCTTACCTCAATAAGACTAAATTTCCACCATATCTCGTTGGGGGCTCTGTAGATAACTACATGGTGGAAATGTATTTCTATTAAGGAGGGAAATTATTTCTTGAGCTACTATTGCATTCCCTCGTAATAGTTTTATGTTCCCTCACAATAACTTTTGCTTGGTGCAAGGAAATGCAAATCGATTGCAGGGGAATGCAAAATTGTTGTGAGTAAACGCAAGTTATTGCAAGGGAAGGGAACGCAAAAGTTGCTCAAACATACTTGTGCCATTTTCCACCACAAAATATCCCTCTATGGCCTTTTTGAGGGCTCTGTAGGATAATAGCACGAAGTCCAAAATCAACTTACGAACATCCATCCATTCCGGTGGTACGATCCTGCATTTCTGTCTCTGCTTTAAATTGAGAGCCAACCAAACGGGTACTTCAACTGGCAAGCCTGGATTGAATGGACCCAAATCCCCCTGATGTAAAAAATATCAATATAAGGATTGGTGGCCTCCAGGAGGTTACTGAAGCGTGCGTTACTATGCAACTACTTACAGAAACGGGGTAAAATGATATAGTAATCTAAGTCATAACCACATGTAATTACATGTATACGGCATATCTGATAAGTTACAAAGTAAAACATTACGTTAGATAATCTGTTAACAATGGCATACTAGTTGACGTAAATAGCAGCTAGCTAACTGGCTGTTAGCTGGCTAACTTACCCCTATGAGATAAACTTTGTCAAGGCTGAAATTAGGTATTATCTGCACCATTTCCTTTTCAGCGAGGAATTCCACCTCAGACGGATCCATCTCAGATTTTGTATGCTAAACAATATACTGTCAAAGAAATAAAGTTAAACGAAGAGGCCACCTTTCTACAGTACAAAGCAGCAACGGCAGCAACTCCCGCGAAATATTCAGATTAGTCTTCACTTCCGTGTCAGCGGCGGAAACATGACAGCAGAGTAACAATGGCAACTACCACTAGATGGCGCCACATGGGCACAACCAGAGCCGTATATATACTTCTTATTACATCCTCTGGCACAACACTTAACCTGTCATTTGTGCATGCCGTTTATCTGGTGGGATTATCCCATTTCTACCTGTTTTTAGTGTTCTGATTCCCATAACTTCTTAAGTCATCTTCAAATATATCAGTTTTATATTGTTAACAAATATTATAGTGTTCTTACAACTGTTGTAATTTCCTCTGATGACCTAATAAAAGATTGAAATAAGCAAATTAGTATGAATTAGCATATTGTAATGTTCTTGGTCATTTTCTCTTCCATCACATTGCTCTGGCCTATGTATAAAATGGAAGTTGTAGTACTGTAACTAAACAAGCTCATTTGACAGGATACAATTTCACATACGAGTTCACACAATTGTGTAGTGTAAAAAAAACAAAAACATGCAAAGACCATTTTGTACAAAGAAGGGCTTATCTCAAAATGTTTTATTTTACATTCATTCAAATCCCTTTTTACAAACATTTACCTCCATGAAGTTCATGAAGCCAGCTATTTCAATTCAGCGCCGTGATAACAAATACTTCAAATTTGCCAAAGATATTACATTAAAAATCAAGGTGTGTTCCTTGACAAAGTATCAGTCTACATAATAACTAAGGGTAAACCAGGAAAATATTTTAAACAACAATATATATTAAGACTTAGTCAGTTATCTATAAAGTTACATTTTAATTTTAATAACATTTTAATTACAACCCTGCAGCACAATTGAATGGCTCTGTTACTATAATTTCATCGTCTCCTACCAGGCTACAGAAACTGAAAAATTAAACATTTATTATAATTAAAAAAAAATCATTATTCCCTTCCCTACTAAATGTGCATATTCAAGTACAGTCTTTTCAGATACTGTACTTTAGAAGACCAAAAAATGGGGGGTGGGGGTGCTCTATCACATGTGACTCCAACTGGGAGTGCGCCATGCCAAGCTTTGTCTATTAACCGTTTAGAAAAGATCCTCCTGTGTGCATACACAGAATTGCCAGGAACGAACTCCATAGCAAACAGGGGTCCCCCTTTATTTGGCATTGATGGCTTTGCTGCAGGTCACTGAAGAAAGGCATTTTAGCAAAGATGTAGGACGGACTTGTTAATTTCAGGGTTTGTCCAGTCGTTCCTGAGATCATCCAAATGGTTATCGAAGTCTACCAGGCTCTCGTAAGACCTGCTGTCAAGCAGTGTTGAGGTAATCCTCTGGGCTTCCTCCCAGTCTTCAAAAGAGTCACTGGAAATTGACCAATAACAAGTTACCATTTACACATCAACTGCCACAGTTGTAAAACACAAACAAGACAGACAGAGATGACACAGTGAGATTGATTTGGATCCATGCATGCCGTTGTTTTTTCAGGTTTCAACATTCATCAACGCCTCCCCCAACCTGTCTGGTGTGGATGTGTCAACTGTGACTTATAATATATCTTTACCGATTATCACAGTGTGACTGGCATGGCTTTGGACAGAATCCTCAGACTTGGAAACCTGATCTGCACCAGATTCATTCTGTCCCCACACACAGCATATCTAATCATAATCATATTTAATAATTAAATGGATGAAAGAGGTCAAATCATTTGTGACATGTGGGTGGACTTATTTTTCAAGCACACCTTTCACGCCTTGACTTTAGCGATCTCTGACACTGTTCAATGATAGAAAAATACAGGTAAGCTCTGAAAATTAAGTTTGAGATGCCATTTATACTATCTTTTTGTGTAGGAAGAAGACTGATGTATTTTTTTATAATTGAGGTATATTGCAGAACATAAGGATCATTCAGAAAAAAAAAAACTGTTGCCAGGTGTAGTTGTGTAAGTATAAGTAAGTATAAGTATATAAGTATTATAAATATAAGTATTGTGGTGTTCTTGGTTCCTTTTGAATTCTGGCAAGTCATTCACTGATTCTTAATTATGGGGTGCAAGGTGTTCTGTACAGTATGTTTCAGTAAAATGAGGTCCTCTCTGCCATTTAAAATTGGACGTGGATAACAGAACTTACACACTTGCATCCCTGCACTTCCACTTGTTTTCATGATGATCAAAGATATTTACAATTGGTTCAAAGCATCCCATGGTGAAACGGCTGTTGTCCACCTACATGAGAATACAAACTCATTAGCCTTAGTCAGAGGTTTAGTTTTAAATAGCAGAGCTTTAGTTTATTTTTTTCTGTTGAATTCAGAAGGCAATGATAAAAAATAGATGACATAAGACAAAGACATGCACCACAGTTTGGAAACACTATACACGCAATATGTCATTGCCTTTTGACAACAAAATCAGACATTTTCGTATTCTATTCAAATAACTTAAAAGTGATCAGCATGTTAATGCTGTCAATTACTATTATAACTGCATATTGCTGATTTCTACATGTGTGTAAAATGTGCATTCTTTGCCACCCTCACTCCTATATTTCAATGTTACGGAGCCCCTGAAGGGACATGGTGGGAATTATTTTTTTTGGAGGTGGACATTTTTAGAGCTCCTACTGTGTTCCCTGGCAATACTTTTGCGTTCCCAATAGTTTTGACTTTGAGAAGGAATGCAAACCTATTTGCGAGGGAACGCAAAGCCTATTGTAAGAGAGCTTAAAACATTAGCATTAACATTTTTGTGGATGGCACTTGACTGGAGTTAAGTTCATCTTTCAACAAGGCAGAGACCCATTTTAAGCCACATTATGAAACACTTATTTAATGACAATGCAGTCGAGCTATAATACTGCAAATGTAGGATTATATGATGGAAGCACATTATCAATCAAAGCACTTTATGTCTTTGGCTATACATGTGATTTTCTGTTTGTTTCTAATTCTAACTGGTTTTGAGCGATAGTGTATTTAAGACATATCAAAGAAAACTTACAATAATCATGATGGCCTCATTGAAGTTTTCTGAAATCCTTGAAGTGACCTTTTCAGCCACCTGATTTGGTCTATTAGAGAAGAAATTAAGTTAAAACTCAAACATGGAAAGCAATGCTGGCGGACACACTCCATTCACGAGAGTTGTCATAATCACTCAGCTGTGCTAACTGATTTACCTTGAGTCTTTCGTGCGTTCATTAGCCTGGTAATAACCTGCAATGACATATCTGTTCTCTTTGCACCATGTGTCAATCTGAGGAGAAAAAGAACAAGACGTGTGCAAACAGGTTCTCTCCAAATATAATGCATGTCGTTTCAACTATGTATTCGTATTTGATTAGTAATCCCATGTGTATGCAAATTCAGACTAACGTTATCCAGAATATTCAAGTGCTGTAAAGACTAAACAGTTACCTATCAATCATCATAAAGTGATTGCCTATGAATCTCTCCAAATAATAGCACACGTGTCCATAGAAAAGTATGGTGTATTGCTAAAAAAATACTTCTTACCAATGTCAGCGCTACTTCCAACATAGGTGCTAAAGCAAGGGTGCCATGGAAAAGAGGTACACAATCCACACATATGACTGGAACATTGTGACTGTCCTTTTTCTTCTCCTTCTGCTTTTCGGCGACAAAAAGTCCGTTCACGGCGCAATGAGGATATTTGGCAGCATGTAGTAACATTTTACAGTACGCCTGAGTTGTCAATTTAATGGGCATTTTCAGAGCTAATGTAAAATATCTACAATGGTGGTGCTAACTATATGTAACGTTAAAGGCAAAATGCAGCGCTTCTATAAAGCTAGGCTAAGCTAAGCATCTAGCTAGCTAACTAATACATTTCATATCCATGTAACGTTAATTAACCTGGGCTAGCCACTTATGCTGGATTAGATGTCCTCTGTCTTTCATATAAGCGTTTAAACTTCAATCTCACAGTACATGCATTTGCCAGATAACTTTAAAGCACAAAATATAAATTAATTCTCAAACTTCCCACTAGCGTGAAATTCCACTGTAGGATCCCAGAGGATCATCGGCAAGTTACCGTAAAGCATTTCGGTAATAATGATGACTTCCATTTTGGTTCATAGTAAAAGGCCGTAAAAATGCATTTCTGAGCCACAATGGCGCTTAAAAAAAGATCGTTTCAAGTATGAAAGTAAAACAGTAAATATTATGATATTATCATTTTTCTTCCCGTGTTTCAGTTTATATTTTAGAACGGAGGAAAATATAGTCATGTTTAAAGTTTGACCCTTCAACTTGGCAAACGTTTACGACACGGTGTACGCAAGCGCAGGACTTATATATAGGTACCAAAGATTGTTAAGGCGGAGCAAGATGTTTCATCAGGAGCCACTTCCGGGAACCCGGATCGCACGAGGGGGGGGTGTCAAAATCACCCTTTATGCAGAGCAGAGGCAGCGACTGCTCCATTGAAGTCTATGGGCATAGCTCAGAATTTCACCACATATGCTAAGGTCTTGGTTCTATAGAGTTAGGAATGTGAATTTCGGGCACGTTTTCATGATCCTCAAACCCTTCTGAACATTTCAGGTACATTTTTAGCATTTTTGAGCATTCCAGTCTGGAGAAAATCAACCTTATATCAGGTGTGCGCCGGTTATTTATGCAGCTGCTGTTGGCCGGTTGCAATGTACGCTCGTCAATACGTCATCGACACGCCTCTTTATGCAGACAGGATTCGATCCCCATTTCGCACCCATAGACATGAACTACGACGAAGTATCTTGCTCCGCCTTAACAATCTTTGTAGGTACTTCCTTTACGTCTCAGAATCCGTGGGTAACCGGGAGCTGAAAAGAGGTAGGTGAAGTTGATTAAAAACCACATGTATTTGTAACCTTACGGCAAATTGTTAGTAGCAGTTGTGACGTTAAATCGGTCAGTAGTTCACTATGAGTACAAATAATTTAAATCACCAAGAGAAAGTTGAACAGTCCATCGAAAGATGGAAAATGACATTGAGTAACACTGCTTGACGCGGCTACATCAGAGCTAACGTTAGCCAACACTGCCTTGTATGTGAAGAATGCTAGCAATATAGCATCCATTGAATAGGTTGGATGTCCGATGATTAGCAGCGCTTTGTGAATATTTGTGAACGTCAACTTATCTCGCTTACACTGTTCAGTACCAATGCAACAAATCGTTCTATTCTTATCTGGTGAAATTCTTAATGTTGATATAACATAAGCTAAAACACGTTGACTAGCTAGTTTAATGGCAAATACGGATATGACCTTGTGACTTGTGTACGTTAGCTAGCTCGCTAACCAGCTAACAGCAGAGATGTATAGGCCTACCGGCTGGTAACAAGTTAAATTGGGCTTGTAAGTAACATGAAATTTCAGAGTTCGGTCCTTCTTAACATTTTCAAATGTTGTATTAGTGATATTTGAATGCGATTTCACGCTATTCTAAGACAAATATTGACTTGTTCATATAGATGTCCTTCTAAATGCACAGTAAGTCATTAATTATTAGAGGGTAACTGTTAAATTTGCTCAACTTGGCTCTTATATGTTTGTTTACATCTGTCAGGAATAGCAATTCAGGAATAGCAAAAAGTGTTAGTTATTCTTCAATTAAAGCTCTGATCTCAAGTAGTGTTATAGTCAATGTAAATATGGGTTCACATCAGATGGTGCATTAACATCACATTATTTATAGATGCTGGCAACCAGAGCCTTGAATGTCCTTGGTAGGAGGGCCATCTCCACCTCAGTCTGCCTTCGTGGTGGACATGGTAAGTTATTTGTAATTCATTTTTTTTTAATTATTTTGTCACAATTGTTTTCAAATGTGTGTTTGGCAATAGATGATTGTATGTCTAACAGAAATGGTCTTTTTGAAGGGGTTGCCAAGGTGGAGCCTTACACACTCCCGTCTTATTTTGACCGCCGTGAGAATCCACTTCCAGACATCAAGTTTGTCCAGAACTTGAGTCCTGAACAGCAGTCCCTGAAGGAGAAGGAGAAGGGCTCCTGGGCATCATTGTCCAATGAAGAGAAAATTGCATGTATGTGCAATGATATTTGTGACTTTGTTAAAAAAAAAAAAAAAAATCTGTATACATACCATAATACAAGTCTGACCTTGTGGTGTGTGTTTTTCTTTTGGACAGTGTATTGCATTGTTTATTCTGGAAACTAGCATATATATATATATATATATATATATATATATATATATATATATATATACTGTTTTTCCTGCTATATTAGCACACATGATCAATGGCTGCGGTCAGGCTTCTGCTACAATACTGAATGAATGAATGGCTATAACCCTATTACCTCAACCTGTTCTTGCACTGAAATAGTTTTTTATTTTACCTTGTCTACATTATACTTTACTCTCCTATTTGTCCATATTATTTATGCTGGTCTCTAGACCTTACTCTTGCACTGTTGGACTACTTTTTGCACCTTCACCATGACACTCACTCCCTTAAGCACCTTACCAGTCCCGGCCCTGTCACTACAAGCGTCTTATGCTTGATCACCCTCAAGCACATTGGACTTTCTTAATTTAATTTATATAGTGTATTTAGTTTTTTTTAGTTTTCTTATCTTCTACTGTCTTTATTGTACAGTGGAGTTTAGTTATATGTTTATACTTATGTTTACCATTTCTGCTGTAAGTGCATGTTGTGTGTGATGTCTGTATGCTACTGAGACCCTTGAATTTCCCCTTGGGGATCTTCTATCTCTATCTATCTATCTATCTATCTATCTATATAAGATATCTGCTATATTATTGTGTTGTTTTTATTTTTTTGACAGTGTACCGCATCAGCTTCAATCAGAGCTTTGCTGAGATGAACAAGGGATCAGCGGAGTGGAAATCCGTTGTTGCTGGCATGCTTTTCTTTTTTGGATTTACTGGATTCGTTGTGCTGTGGCAGAGGAAGTTTGGTAAGTGATGACCGTAGTCTTATGGTGCTGGATGTGACTTTGTGACGTAGGTTATAACATCTAAAGACTACTCCAGGAGTTCTGGTGTTCTATTATGGCAAGAGCTAAAGCAAACAAGATTTGGGTAGAACTGGACTTCTACTTGCACATCATTTGTAAATATATTGTCAACACATACTAGGTACTGAAGGTTATTATTTTGTGGCATGAACTGGAGTTGTGTCCTGTCAAGCAATGTGGCATTTACCAATCTTGGTTAAAGGAACTTGGCTAATTTGAGTGGATGAGTAGAACGTAAGTAATGATTCATGCATTTGTTTTTGAAAGGTCAAATCTTTATAGTTCAATTAAATGTTTATGTAATATACTTGTAGCACCCCTCTGCTCTACTTAATAAAAAAATGTACTTTAAAGTAAAAGGAGGTGCTTCTATGGGTTATTGTTAAGTTTAGGCCAGTTCTAGGTTCGGCATTAAGGGGGGAGTAAATTGACAAGAACACCAGTATGTAAAATGTTATAAAGAAATAATGCAGGTTTATTAAAGGCAAAAATATATTTTCTCTAAGAGAAGACGAAATATTAGTAAATAGAAAATAAACACAAAACCCTTTAAAATAATAAGAGCTCTTAAAAATTCAAAGTATCAAATCAATAGTAAAAATGTCCAAAAGAAAATAAATACCCGGGTAAGGTGGTGTGAGTGTACAATGTCAGTGTATGTGTGAAGGCTTATCTGTGTCCAGGGAACAGATCCAAGGGGTCGAGTTCAAGGGGTTGGTTATCCAGTATGAAAACGTAGATCCAAGGGGACGGACTCGCCATCCAGTGTTCCAATGTACATAAAAAAAACAATCTGCATACAGCAGTTTGATATTTAATATATAACCTTAATTGTATTCTAAAGACGTAAGATATCATTAAATTCCAATTGAACTACAATTCCAGTTCAATTAAGTCCTATTAACTTAGCTAGGCACAAACTACGACGTTAGCGTCGCCGGTAATGAGAGAGAAGAGGTGCCGTTCTCACACACACACACGGGCTACTACTGTGCGCGCACCTCTAAACATTCTAATATTAACGTCTCATATCTCTTAGGAGGTCGTTACTACCAACGGCCATATATTTAAAATCATGTAATTCAATATATTCATTAACAACTTCTCTATTACTCAAAAACATACATAAAGACCATCATTACACTTAAAAGAACAATCAAATAAAAGCATATTTCCTGTTGGTTTTTAATTAGTTAGCTCAGTTTCCTAGCATGCTAATCACCCTATTGAAATTAATGCACTTTCAGCTAACGGTGCTAATCACTCGCTAGCAGGATGCTAGCAAAGAATTTTAACTCACCCGAGTTCGAGATTTAGGTCTTCAACAATCCGTAGAAAAATAGGTATAAGGAAAGGTAAGACGATTCAATACGATAGATTTAGAAAAAGTTATATAAAGTAAGTATTATTTTTCTTAAGAGGATTATCAGTAACGTCTAATCAATTTCATTCAAGTGGGAGTCTCGAGAGTGAAAAAACAAACCCTGTCACCTAGGAGACTATAGGGAGGGAAAGTAATCTCATCGCCATCTAGTGGTTGCGTTCCTAGAGTTTAGCTGAGTGGATGGGATTTTTTTTTCTTTTTTTTTAGAAAAAAATTATCTCGGTGCACATTGGGATCTTAATTTAATGCCTTCCATATGTGAGGCACTGGGGTCACCTCTATTGCTTCAAGTGGTCATACCTTATTTTTAGGATCAGTTGAATTGTTTTGAGTTTTTGTCGTAACATGGTGATGAGGAACTACAGCTGCATGTGACGTCACATCTTTGGGCGCTTAATCTCTAACTGATCAATACGCAATTTGCTTAACTGGCTTAACATATTTTTGTAATAACGGAACGTGATGTAAACCGCGTGGTGATGACCTTTATGTCAGGATAACTGGTGTTGTGCTTCTACTCACATGAAGAGCTAGCTGTAAGTGTCAATGCTAACCAGGCTAATAAACAAACCATGCTACCGTGAGTAACCTTGAAGGGTAAAGTCACGTGACTTCTTTTGTAGTTCGTTTATGAAACAAAAGGAGCCATTTCGATTTTCTTAAATAAGGCAAAATAGGGTCTGACATTTTCACAGTTAGAATATTATTACTGCATAGACACTGAAAAATATTTTTGGTGGATAACATCGATTTGGCTTCACAATAGTTTTTTAATAGGTCTATGGGACTTAACATTGGAGCTGCTCTTCTGAGTTTACGCAACCACTTGCGGCGCTGGTTTTCACTTTCCCTCCCTATACCACAATAAAAGCAAAGATCCTTGATTACTAGCTCCGCTTTAACCCTCTCTGATAAGTCTTTTAGAATACGCACTTTCAAGCAGACCAAAAAAAAAATACATATAATCATGTAAACTCAGCTTCTTGCTATTTATTCATATTTATTCCTATTTATATATTTAAAGTTATGGTCTTAGTAACCAAACTTTAAGGTGGGTTACATACTGCAGCAGGAATAGTTTTTATTTAGGCTAATTTATGTTTTTTTATTCTACATATTAATTTGAATAGAGCACACATTAAATGCAAAATGGGGTTTAATTAGGAGCACGTCCGCACAGAAACCCTGAAAAGTCCACCCTGCCACCATTTGGATCCCTGGTATAATATTTAGCATTTCCCAAGCCTTTTCCTCAAGGAATTTGTCTCTCAGATGAAGGTCAGCATGTCATGTGTATGTCAAACAGCGACTGCTACCTTTGCCCCTTGTATTCTTCACAAGGGAAAGTATTTATGGAGAGCTTATCACTTATCATGCAGATTGTGGATATAACTTTGGTGCTCTGTCTTGTTTGTTTTAATGCAGTGTATGGTGATGTGCCATACACCTTCGACTCTGAATGGAAAGAGAAGGAGTTGCAAAGGATGTTGGATATGAGGATCAACCCTGTCGAGGGCTTTTCCGCCAAATGGGACTACGAAAATCAACAGTGGAAGAAGTAAATGGATCAACCATGACCAAATGTCTCACTCACACACACAAGTTACAAACAAACCTGTATATTTATCAACTGTCCACTTTACCTCAGTCCATGCGTTATGGAAGACGGCTTCCTCCTATGGTTATTGTACATTGTAGAAAATAAAATTCCAAGTGTGTACTCCAGTTCTTTCTGTGTTGTGTGTTTTTTGTGTTTGTGTGTGTGTGTGTCCTAACAGCTGCTTTCGACGGGGTATTCCAGAAAGCGGATGATGTTAAAAATCAGTGTGTGAACCCATACGGCCTGTACGGATCCTTAAGTCTAAAAACTTCTGAAATGTTTTTTGTATGTAAGGCCTAAAAATGTCTTACTGTATTGGATTTTAAATGTGCCGGGAAGGGATTTCCACCCGCTGTTTATTGTGAGACAAGGCAGCTGCTTTTATTCATTCATTCATTCATTCATTGAACGTGTGCAGTGCTTTAATGGAAATCTTATTGCCTCAATTGAGTTATTTTTTAATGATGTGTGATTTACTTTTTAATAAATTCGTAGGCTGGAATGCCTTGCGGCAACAATTGTGTTTAAAGGCCTAGTAACTGCTTCAGCCTCTCAAGCTCAGAAGGGGGTGGCAAGCGACTGGTAGCTTGAGAGTGATGTGTTGGAGACCCATGGTGTAGGCCACAACGGCTTTTCATTGGCAACAGTATTAAGCCAACCAACAATATAAAATATTAAGAGCAGCTCTTTTATTTCATTGAGTTAAATCGAAACGATGTCTTCTAGTGCTTATAGGCAATTATTACCCCGGCTTGTATGTGGGGGCCGGCCTTCATTTGTCCTATTTGACCACGACCCTGGCTTTTATTAGAGTCCCGGCCATAATTTGAGGATTTACATTTACTAGATCAAAAAGTCTTATTGTCATAATATTAATATGTTTATAGATAGATAGACAGATACTTTATTGATCCCCAGGGGAAATTCAAGGTCTCAGTAGCATACAGACAGATAGAAATACGGTCTATCTGTATAATTCTTTTTTTATTTATTTATTTTTTTTATCTCAGATCCAATTGGAATTTGATCAATTATCTTTTCTTTTTTGTGCACCCAATAAATGGGTAAACAAATTACAAAAGATATTAAAATTAGATTATGCAGTTTGTGTCAGTAGACCAATTTAAGGGTATAACAGACAATATGTATGTTGTACAAAACACTGCAGTGTTCTTGCTTTGACTAATATTTGACATTTTGATCTTATTTTTATTCGGCTGTTGTATCACATTCTTTTGTTGTTGTTAGGGCTGTGCATTGGCAAGATTCTGGCTTTGTTTCTGCTTGATGTCAAAAATGAGTTGTGGCCTTCTGTTCTGCCCACCACCTTGGTCAACATCATTGCGTCACATCATGCGTCATCACTGAACGATTAAATGTGGTTTATGGAAATGATTTAGCTCCTAGATTCAATGTCTATATGGGAATTACATTTGCCTATACACAGTGTATGGCGTGTAGCCGATTGCAAAGACTTATCCATAGCCATCCATAGTACGCCTAACCGGGACCAAAATGTATCCGCTTTACACTAGATTCGCCTATAGAGAATAGAGGGCAATGTATTGTGGATGGCATGGGGGAAAGATGGGATATGTCTTGATATAACTGGTGTTATATCTCATTTACAAGTGATAAAGAAGTTTAGGGTGTTTAATCTGTTTTCCCTAGACAGTATAGGCCAAAATGTATCTGCTTTACACTAGATTCACCTACAGAATAGAGGGCAATGTATTGTGCATGGCATGGAGAAAGATGGGACATGTCTTAACCCTTAAAGGAGTACTAAGGGAATGTTGGGAAATTAACATTCTAAAGAATATCTGGGTTCATTGAATTCAACATAGAATTTTAGAACCTTCAATTGTTGCGGAACTTAGAATGTTTTAAAACCTACACCTTTAAGGGATAATTGGTGTTATATCACATCTAGAGGTTATTTGCTTTTAGAAAATATATAGTTTATTTATGGTCCGTTCGGATGAAGTGCTTGACGAAACGCGTTATTCGATCCATACCAAATAAAAAACGACATTATTAGTGATCAGTGTGCGGTGATTTTGATTTTTCATTTTTTTTATTTATACTTACCTGCCTCACCTGCACCTGTATCACTAAAGGCTTGAGCACAAGGACACCTATGGACAATTATACAATTATGGAGGAATATGTGACATACATTGATTGATGCTATATTTCATGTACAGGGCATATGCTTTTAGAATATGTATAGTATTGGCTGTTCTATGACTTTGGCAAAACCATGACCCATGCATAGGCATGCATTGTTAATTATTAATCTTAAACTATATTTATTAGTATAGCATGCACCTTTTTGTCAGATGTCACAACAATAGAGTCACCTTTTTGGAGGCTAGTTGCGGTTATCCCATCTGCACCCTTCTGTCGAATTTGGACATTATCATGTTCATCTTCAACTTTGCCTTCACAATTTTCCGGGCAAGAGGTCAATAAGTCTTGGAAAATTATGGACTGGTACTTTAGTGTGATACACTATGATTCAATGACCTCTAAATCAAATTAAACACCAAAAACACTTTCCTAGGCATGCAAAAACACTCTGACTCTATTTATGGTTATGGTTATGGATTTAGCAGACGCCTTTGTCCAAAGCGACACATAAATACAAACAACATAATAATATTTAAAATTGAACAGGGAACAGATTAGAATGTAGGTCAAATATAATAAACAAAAATAATAGTTATAATACACAATAATATCAATTCAATCAATAGCCTAATAAAAAGCAATGGAAAAAAGAGAAAGGCAATAATAAAACAATAATGTCCATTCAATCAATAATATAAAAACAATGACATGCTAAGACTACATTAAGGAGAATATCAATAATAAACAATAATGTCAAATTAATTAACAGCCCAATTGAAATAAAACAACATTATACAAACCATAACACATGAGCGCTTAAACAACTAAGTATATGTTGAATAGGAATGTCTTTAGACCCCTCTTAAACGACCCAAAACTACCACAGGAACGGAGAGCACTGGGCAATTCATTCCACCAACATGGAACCAATGAAGAAAAGAGTCTGGAATTAGACCCAGTTTTCATGACTGGTCGACACAACAGACGCTCACCAGAAGACGCAGTGAGCGGTTGGGGATGTAAGGCTTGATTATTGAATTAAAATAACTAGGAGCAGATCCAGTTAGTGTCCTATAGGCCAAAGTGAGAGATTTAAATTGAATTCTGGCTACTATAGGGAGCCAATGGAGAGTAACTAGGAGAGGAGTTACATGTGTCCTCTTTGGCTGATTGAAGACCAGGTGTGCTCCAGCATTCTGAATCAGCTGTAATGATCTTGTTACACAAGCGGGTAAGCCAGCTAATAGTGAATTACAATAGTCCAGCTTAGAGATGACCATGGTCTGAACAAGAAGTTGTGTGGAATTTTGTGTCAGATAAGGTCTGATCTTCCTAAACACATCTTCTTTAAACACTCAACAACCATTTCCATTGATTCAAACGGCCAAAATGTAAAAATAGACACCAATTTTGCAACAAACCAGTCTGAAATAAGCCCAAGAAATGCACTAACTCTTTAAAAATAAAAGAATGTTCCTCAACGCTCAACAATGCAATATTCTAAAATTCCATGTTAAGTTAGATGGGGTCAGGTAGGCCTATTCTTTAGAATGCTTATTCTACAACATTCTAATTACAGTTTTGTCAGTGTTTGCTGAAGGATAATGCATAAAACAACCCTCATTTAACATATTTTCATGGACTTTTACTATGGTGCTTAGACCACCAATTGAAATTTAAAAAAAAATGTGAAAATAAATTCTGCTGCAATTAGTTTTTGGTCAGACCTTACTTTTGCCTGGATAATGACAGAGATGTTCTGCCCTCCACTTTGGTCAACATCATTGCGTCACATCATGCGTCATCACTGAACGATTAATGCGGTTTATGGAAAAGATAGCTCCTATAGATTTGATGACTATATGGGAATTACATTTGTCTATACACAGTGTTATGTATGGCGTATAGCAGAAGACTTATCCATAGCCATCCATAGTAGCCTACGCCTAACCGGGACCAGTGCATCAGGAGTTAAAATAAAACATCCTGTCTTGTTCTGATGACATGAGGTCTGTGCTGGTTGTCACTTCAGTGATCCGGAAGAAGCTTATATAGTAGCCTAGTGAGGCAGCATTATAACGCTAGTCTTTCGGACTTTCTTTTGAGGGTCACCCTTGTGACTGAACACACAGCCTTCCAGTCGATCCACATTTATCGGCGGTGTCCCGTTAAGACATGCGGTGCATAGGCTACCTACTTACGTCGAAACGAAAGTCCATGTTTTCGTAGGACGTTCTTTTCATTCTGTGTGAAGCTGCATGTATAAGTGAAACAGCTGTTGACGCACATCAAAAATAAACAGAGGTTAACGTTATTAACTCTTAAGAAGCCATGGGGAACGGAATGAATAAGGTATTTAATAACGGTGGGGTTTTACAATGATTTCGTGTTTTCTTTGCCAAAATCGCATTGGCAAGGCTAAACCAGGTTTCTTTTAAACACTCAAATTGTTCAAATATAGCCTACGCTACCAAGTAGCCTAGGCTATTGTCCTGTGATGTTGACGACGTAGCCATGACAAATATGAGGAAGTAGTGAAATCATTTGTTTACAGGCTGATTTTCATATCCAGCGTCTAGCTCTAACATAGTGTGTTTCAACAGTCCTGATTCATTGACCAGCATATTGTGATCTGTTGAGGTGTTTGGGGGATTGTGAATTATGTGACTGTTGTTTTATGTAAGTGCTCTCTGCTCGGGGTGTTGTGCTGTTGCTTAGCAAGTTAATCTGTGTGTAACACAATGATTATAGGTGTCCAAAAGAGAAATTAACACAGAGACTATTAGGCCACTACCAATTTAAGGCGTCGATCAGCCCTAATAGGCCTGCCGAAGTGCATCAACTCATTGTCAAGTCATTGCTGTTTGTCAACGTTAACTCAATTATATCCAGTAGATATAAAAGCATATTTTGTGCATAAAGCAGAAATTTGAGCAAAGGCCTCACGTTGTCACCAGAGGTAGGCCTAACTATATTCCTTCATGGCACTAGCCTACGGATACTTAGGCCACATATCTCCCATTATGCTCAAACTGCACAGTCTAGCTGATTCCATCCTCTTTGTCTTTGCAACTGTTTTTTCCAGTTTCAATGGATGTAAAAAGTTTGCATGCAAGGTGAGCATGCCTGTTTGTTGATCTCTGCCTTCTCCCATTAGGTTATCGATGGCCTTTATCTTGGAAATATTAGGGGTAAGTGGACGGGGCGCTTCTCTCTTTTTTATATTATTTTGTAAAACTTATTATAGAATAGGAATCACATTTAAGCTCCCCTGAAGTAATGGATTAATTGTGATAGACATATAGAGCACGTAAGGCTATTTTCTGTTTTCAATCATCCCAACATCACATCTACAATGTCCGCTCTCTCCCAGATTACAGATGCCTCTGCCATGTCACTAATTTTAGCTGCTCTTATAATTTCACTAGATGATCTTCTGGCAGTTTGTCAACTCTAAATAGATGAGAGAGGCCTTATGACTTTTACATCAGGTACCATGGCCAAATCAGGGATAGGTCTTTTCAATACACCAAGAGTCCGATACACATTGTTTACACTTTTTTACTGTGTAAAGGCATGCTCTTTAATACTGTAAAATTTATATAAATATGTGTCTCGCCATCAACATTTACATTTCCTGCTTGTGATTAGAAATGTATAGCTCTAGAATAATAATTGTTATATTTTTTACATGTTTTTTTTATTTTTTTTATTTCAATTTTGCCACTGTTCATTCTTCATAAATTGTAATATTACTGGACAAAATTTCCCCAGATTCAGAGAATGTAGACAGCCTTTCCAAGAACGGGATTACACACATTCTCTCAGTGTACAACAATGCCAAGCCAGTCCTAAAGGTGAGTATTTTGGCCAAGATGATATATGTGACTTCAGCCTATCCTATGGTAACTTTTACTTTGGGTAGCCGTGGCCTACTGGTTAGCACTTCGGACCTGTAACCGGAGGGTTGCCGTTTCGAACCCGACCAGTAGGCACGGCTGAAGTGCCCTTGAGCAAGGCACCTAACCCCTCACTGCTCCCTGAGCGCAGCTGTTGATGCAGGCAGCTCACTGCGCCGGGATTAGTGTGTGCTTCACCTCACTGTGTGTACACTGTGTGCTGTGTGTGTTTCACTAATTTACGGATTGGGATAAAAGCAGAGACCAAATTTCCCTCACGGGATCAAAAGAGTATATATACTTACTTATACTTACTTGCTTTGTTTTACTTCATCCCTCTTTGGTAAAACGATGCAGTGTTTCTGTCCTTGGTCTTAAATTAAATTGCTTAATTGATATTCACTTTAATATGCAGTTTGATTTTTAATGGACCGCAATTTATGATTTTTTCTGAATTCTCATTAATATCTTTAAGCCAAATATTGAATATCCTCATGATTGTGTAGCAGAAGGGATTGACCACTTGGGGGTAGTAAAGCTTTTTCATTAGTGTAATCATCACCACCTTCCACTGGAGGCTTAGGGAAGAGTACGCACAGGTCAATTGAGTTGATTTTTCTTTCTCTTTGGTCTCATAGATAGGGTTCTTTACATCTGTGCTTTCAGAACTACGGTATTTATCTGTTTACTATGTTGTTAGTCGCTTTGGCTAAAAAGCGTCAGCCAAATGTAATGTAATGTAATGTAATGTAATTTATCTTTTAATAGGTCATAACAATGTAAAGCAATGTAGCACAAGAAACGGCTTACTTCAGTGCTCACTAGTCAGTGTATTAGTTTATAGGTGTTTGATGGCTACGTGTTTTCATTTTTATGAAATTGATGTCTCGAATAATTTTTTCTGTCCTCTCCCTGTTAATTGCCCACAGGATATGACATACCTTTGTATTCATGCAGCTGATGCCTCAAGTCAGAACCTGTGAGTTCACATAGTCAAACAAACAAGTCATGCACACATAAAAAAAGACACAAATGTATATTATACAATGGAATTTAATTTAAAGTGTATATGTACTTACTGTAAGTGTTTTAGTTATAGTGGTGACCAAATCAAAATGTTTCATTAGGGGTTAGAGGCATATTTCATGGCTCAGTGAGTCCCCATTCTCACCAGTCACATTTCTTACATTTAGTCTTGTATTTCAACAAACTTCCCTGCATTTTAGTCTGACTGTAATTAAGCCAGTTTCACTCGGGTTCATGATTTGATAACTGCTGTTCTTCCTCAAATATTGGCTGGTACTGATTTTACAGACTGATTTGCTACTGTGTTTGAGTTGGGTTAAACTTTTGACTGTGTAATTGAGTACTAAAGACAAAAGATTATCTAAAAAAATGATATCATGATAAGGAAATAGGCATGGTTATATGATTACTCTTTAGGGTCTGATAAAGAAATTTAGTTTGAGAGAAAGACATTAGGGAAAACCATGACACAAAACAATTTGCATATTTGTAGCTCATCCAGCTACACTGGCTACCTATGGCAGCCCGCATCAAATTCAAGTCTCTAACGCTTGCCTACAAAGTAGTCTCCGGTTCTGCTCCCACCTACTTGAATGCCCTCATACAGACTTACACTACCTCCAGACCGCTAAGCCCTCTGACTAATCGACGCCTAGCTCTACCTCACCGCACTCAAGCCAATCCAAACTTTTCTCATCTGTTGTTCCTCGTTGGTGGAACACACTGCCAGTTCCTACAAGGGCAGGGACATCCTTTTCCACTTTCAAAAAACTCCTGAAGACCCAGCTCTTTAGAGAACATCTACTCTCATAGCAACACTTACAACAAGTCTTACTGATCCTAGCACTCACCAGCCGTTAAACTGACAAGTAACTGTTAAAATACAGCACTCACCGACGCACTTATTCTTACTGTACTCTAATGTGTTTTTTTTAAACTGTCCTAAAATTGTGAGAATTGTTCTAAAACTTACTGTTTACCATGTTGTTAGTCGCTTTGGTTAAAAAAGCGTCAGCCAAATGTAATGTAATGTAATGTAATGTTTGATGATGGTAAACACACACCTTGTGAGGTGCTCACGATGGTAAATGAGACTTGAATTTTAGTGAGAGCACCTCAGAACTTTCAATATGCAATTATTTATTAGACCAGCGTTTGAAGCTTGTGCCTTCATCAGGGTCATTTTCAATGAGAAATGTGAAAATGACCCTGATGAAGGCGCAAGCCGAAACGTTGGTCTAATAAATAATTGCATATTAAAGTTCAGAGTGTGCCACGACACTTCTAAATACAAAACAATTTGCAAACATTAATGAATGCAAAATATTGCACATGTAAAGACAGCAGCACTAAAAGTGCCAGGTGTTCCTGTGACTGTATTTCAATATTTACAAATGAAAAGGTTGTAAACAATATGAAGACCCTGTTAAGAAGTAGAGACAAATTGGTCTTAACTGACCTGACTGACCTAAGACTAAAATCAAAATCATTATTTTAGTGTGAAAGATAAACCTTTTTTCTTTTTTTTCTTTATTACAAATGACACAATATGTTAAACATTTTAGAATATATTCAGTTTTATTCATATTTTTCTATTTAAGAAATCTTATAAAATGTTAAGTCTATATGATCAACATTATCTGCTTTTATGGTAGTGCTGAGCAAATCAAAATGGTTAATCTTAGGTAAGGGGCAGTAGGGGTATAGTTCACAGTCTTCATGCTCAGGGATTGGTCACGTTGTGTGCATGTAGTCTTGTATTTCAGAAAACATCACCGCATTTTAGTCTGACTGGTACTTTACACCGTTTCACTCTGGTTTATGATTTTGCAAAGTTAAGTTCTTCCTCAAATACTGGCTGGTACTGATTTTATAGACTGATTATGACTGATTTTCCGTTAAATTAACTGAGGGGCTTTTCCATTGAGTATTAAAGACAAAATATGTTCTAAAACAAATGCCTCATCACAGTAAGGAAATAGACCGCTGCATATTTTAAGGTCTGGTGAACATCCATTTACTTCCGTGTTGATGTTGTCTCAGAGATCTTTCTGGAGCTAAGAGGGGCAGATATTCTAACAAGTTACCGCTCATTTTAGGCTTAGTTTTGTAACGTGTCTAAAAACATGGCTTACATTGAACTGATCACACATGGCTAAATTGCATTCAGTCTGCTACTGGAGCGAAAAAATTGAAAGTTATGCTTTTTTTTACTTCAGCATGCAAAAGTGAGGGTTTAGGACAAAATTGTGTTAGGGTAACCACAAATAGTGACTGATTACCTATGTGACAGCGCACATCTGTTTGGGATTTTTTTTTTCTTTTTGCATTTTTCACCATTTTGTAATCATGAATGTGGTTAGATGCGTAAAGATGAGCAATGGAATCAGTACTGAGCACCAATTCTGCTCATTTGTGTGTTAAAATCAATTATTATTTTTTTGTTTTTCATGTTATGTCTCGCCATCTCTTTTTTTATGTTCACTTCTCTGCCTGCTACACTATTTAATTTATCGGCCTGTTCTAGCTTCACAAACAGTCAAAGCAGTTTTTGGAGTCTATCTCTTGAGGCCTATGTCTTTCCTGATTGCTAAGGCTTTGATTCTCTTCATGTAAATTGGCGGTTCCATTGGATTTCAATTAAAATGTGCTTGTGATTGAATGATACCATTCAGTGGGGGGCGGCGCAGATCACAGGGTGACGGATAGGGGTGATGACATACGCTGATTACATGATCAGCTACAAGCTTAAAACATTCAATGTAAAATGAAAAGGAACTGTACGTTTTCTGTGGAGTGGCAAAGTCTCAGTTTACGCTGCACTCTCTAATGTACGCACATCAGTCCTTTAGTTATTTAGCTAGCGAGGAGCTGGATGTTGCCTTTGGAAGGATAAACTCCCCTGTTGCAATCAACTGTCCTGGTGCAGGGAGGAAGGAAGCCGCCATCACCAGGCAGAGTTGGGGGTGACTGGAGTCTATTCTAAACTCTGTGTCACAATCCTCATGGCCTCAAAAAGCAGGATAACGGTCTGCCTATCAACTCATATCTTGGCCAGTGACCATGCACTCACCAGGCAGTCACATCTTGTCAGGCCAGGGAAGTGTACAGGGCTTCCTCGATCGGCTCCGTCTGTGCAAAGATTCTTAGCCCTTTGTGGTTTGAGGTTTTTAAATTCACAGTTTGCCTCCTCTCCTTTGCCCCCTGTTTAAACATGGTTTAAGGATCTTCATTTTTGCATCACTTATAGCACTTGATTTTTAGATCATACCTTTCAGGCCTATCTCAAACCAGGGTCAATGCGGAGTAATAGCAATCTAGCGATTAAATTGTGTTTGAACTAAACGCATGCAGTTTTATTTTCCTATAGCCTGAAGATAGTGAATGATAGATTATATGTAAATAAGTACTGCTACAAAGTGACTAGGCCTGAATCTGAAATAACAAATTATAAATCTCATGAACTAGATGTTGGCAAAACTATCTGAAAACTCATCAAAGTTAGCTCAAAACGCAAAACAACCGACAAAGTTAGTGGCCTTCGAATGGTGAATTGAAGTAATGGGTTAGTATCCCAGCTGACAGTTAATTTATTACATTGCATAATATATACAGTATATACATTTATTTAAATTCATGTGGCTCTAGTTCAGTCAGGATGATGTATTACAGGAACCAGAGTTTTTTTTTTTTAATTTGTTCCAGATCAGAGATCCACTCGTGAAACACTTGGACATGGACTTGAAGGATTAGGTTGTTAAAAAATGAGAACCACAAACACTCTGCAGTGATAAATGCAAGCAATAAAGTAGATTATAGTGTGGAACCAACATATCAAAAATCCCTTTGCAATTTAACATCAGCTACATCTTGAAATCATGTATAGCCTACTAAATTTGACATGAATCAGATGAACGGTCTAGAAGAAGTGTGTCAAAATGTATCATCTGCCATCAGTGTGATAGCCAGACCTAACTAACATCAAAACATTCTGCTAACAACCATTTACATGTAAGGATTTGTGGTTTTGTTGAGAATGGATACATTTGATGCTATTGATAAATAAGGGTGCCACAGATGTCATTGATATACTTCACAACTTCACAAGCTGTACCACTTAAACAGCCATCATGTAGTACAGGGATGGACAACGGGCGGCCCTCCTCCTCACTCAGTGTGGCCCGCAGATCAGTTATCAAATATCATTAAATTGTTGGTTTCTCAAGTTTTTAACACATCTGAAACGGATCCTTATTGTAATGATATGGTCCACAGATAGAGGGCGCTTCCTATGTAAAAGCCTAGCTGGCTTGAGCTTTACTACAGCCAGCAGGGGAGAGACCTATAACTATGAGTGATTTATAAAGAAAACTCAGTCAAGACAATCATACCTTTCAGGCAAGATGGTAAACAGATGATCTTATCACAGAATTCAAAGACAAACCTATGTGTTTAGTATGGTTGAAAACGAAATCAGCCTTGAAAGATTTCAACTCGCCACGATTTCAACTTCGCCACGACAGCACCACGCATAAAGATAACTAAAAGTAGGGAACACCGGAGTTGCTAGAGCCGCTGTCGTAGCCGACCTCAAAGTAAAGCTACACAACAGAGCCTTTTTAACAGAGCGACCCATTGCAGAGGATAAACATGTTTAAATGTATTATTAATATACAAACAAATATTTTTTTGTTTATGTTAAAAGTTAATTTATGAATAGAAGCAATATTAAAAATGCAGTATAGAAAAGTATAGAGAGTATAGAAAATATTAAATTAATGCATGTTGGTTTAATAAACATTACAGATTAGTGGTCTACTGTAGCCTATATTTTTGTTCTTCTCTAAAATGGTGGCTTTAATTCCCTTATATCCCAGTAGTGGAAGTGCACAGTCACATCTGACCCTTTGACAGCAACAATAAAATATTTGTGGCCCTCTCTATCATCAAATTTGCCCATCCCTGATGTAGTAAATATATACCCAGTAATTACCATCATATCACCCTGGTGCATGTTACACATTGCTCAGTTCGCTTTCACTTGAATAACCTCAAAGACATTCGTTTAATAGTGTAGCTGTTCACTTCATGCTATGGCAACAAACTGACACTTGACAGTGACTCATAACATGGATACTAAATCCTGTCTCATATGAAATACATCAACAGATTCTTCCTTCCCCTTTTCATGAAACTGGATAGACCCTAACTGTAGATGTCTTTATGCATACAGACTTTCAACTGAAACATTTTTGGGTTGAACTAAGCCTTATATTTTAAATACTTAAGGTTAAAGGTTAAATGTGTGTATTTAATTATTTATATGAAATTTAAGTAAGGCATAGCAAGTTGTACAGGAAGTATTCATTCATAGTCTGTTTTTTTCAATGGATTTATGGAAAAGATGAATTAATAGATACACAGTTTTAGTGGTATGGTTTGGCTCTCAACACTTGAAGCAGCTCATAGAAATCTAAAGTCTATTATGTTGCAGGTTTTTTATATATATATTTGTATATTTGCTCAGCAATCACAATTATGTTTGGTCTATCCATTTGACCAATTAGACTGCAGACTTTGCCTGTCATTCAAATTAGGGCCTAGGAGCAAATCAAATTATCATACGATTTTTTTTTTCTTTTTTTTTCTTTTTTTTACCCAGAAAGGCTACTTGCTTCAAATTCATAACAACATAACCAAATCACTTTACAAAGCATTTATGAGATTTATTCCCCTACCATTGCTAAAGGTTTTCAGAGAACCACAAATAGTGACCACATGAAACCTTTTCTGCACATTGAACAAGAACTCTCTGGCCGGAAATCTCTGGCCGGACAACAAATGAAAAAGTGCTGATTGCACATCTTTTTTAACAAAAAAGTTAGCATTCCTCTGCTAACAAAAGTGGTGATCCATCTATTTTTGCAACTGTCTACTGTTGAGAATGATTGAGTAACCCACCCCTAAACCTTGAAGAACAATGGTCTCTCTTCACCATACGGCCCTGTTGTTGTGCAATACACACATTTCACAATGATTCTTGTTGATTCTTGATGTTGTTGTAGCAGCGTTTGATGATCTTATTTTTTCCCACTTTCCCTTTTTCTTTTGTGTCATGTTTTTGAAAGTTTATCAGTTTAAGCCATACAGCCATCAGAAGTTGACACACGGACATGATGTTATACAAGTAAATAAGGAAGAACAGTTGTTTGTTAAAATATACATGCCAACATTTGGTATCTTTGCCATTTCAACAAAAAGCCCATGCATGACCCACAGAATATCTGAGCATGTTTTGCTTTGAGCAAGAGTTTCAACTGAAACTGAAATGGAGTTTGAATGGGAAAATAAAGGTATCAGTAGTGACGTCAGTCCTCTGTCAGGGGCACTCTGAGTCTGGACTCAGCCTTTACATATTTAAAAATATGCTTATATGTTTCCGTTGTATTCTGTTGTTAAAACTAGGGCACTCCAGTTTAAATGACTTGGGAAGTGGGAAGTTAAATATGAAAATGTAAAATTGTTCAAATGTAAAACGATCAGTTTGTTTTCATCTTAATTTCAGCATATCCAAAACTTTCCTGCGATTCTTGCCGCGAGACTCCTGGGCGTCGCCATGACACATAATAACTGTAGCATAACTGGCTACAAATCTACTTTTATTCTACTCTTTTTTTGAAGTCTAACCAGTTTATCACTCCATGGTTTTGATTCCTGTTGAATTCTCTGGTGTTGTCAGGTCACAGCACTTCAAAGAGTGTATCAGTTTCATCCATGAGTGTCGACTTAACGGAGGGGCTTGCCTTGTGCATTGGTAAGTACCAAGATCCCTAATGGATATGATTGGGTTACTCAGATACTTGATGTATCATTAAAAGCAGCGATACTAGACATGGGCATACCCTTCTGCAGTTTGAAAGATGTAAAAAGGAAAGATGCAACACTTTAACTTATGTTTTATATATTTTAATTGGTCATACTACTGAATTGGACACATCATTGGCACAATCACTTTTTCCTATCAATGTTTCAGAGTACATGGTGATGTCAGCAGATTCTTCTTTTTTAAAAAAAAAAAATCATGGTCAGAAAACTGGTACTGTGGTTTTTGTGACCTCATCTGAAAAGTGTCCTTTTCCAGTCTGGCGGGGGTGTCCCGTAGTACCACCATGGTTGTGGCCTATCTGATGACCGTCACCAACTACGGCTGGGAAGACTGCCTGTCATCGGTCAAGGCTGTGCGTTCCTTCGTGGGCCCAAACTATGGATTCCAGCAGCAGCTTCAGGAGTTCCAGATGAAACAAGTCTCAGAGGTACACCAGCAGACTCGACCCTAGGCATAGGCAGTATAGGCAAATGCTAAGGGTGCTCCATTCACAAGGGGCGCACAAAATGACCGGGAACTTTTTTCACATCATTTTTTTTTATATTGTTATTCAAAATCTTACAAAAAACCCAGTAGCATAACTACATTATTAGTGCCACTCTCCAATGTTTAGTTAGGCCTGCCATGATTACTGATTGTGAATCATTATTCACATCAATTCCAAAAAGATTGTCACCCCTTTTACTCAAATGCAGAGCAGCATAGGATGACAGGATATCTAACCAACCAAATTTAAGATCTGCAGTGCAGGGGCTGGTCTTCACTTCATGGTTTACTGTATCAAGTAAGTAACAAACATATGAGATAGAGTAACACTAATGTGGCTAGTCCCTGTGATCAATGAAGTTAGCCCTTGCTTCAGTTACAATTAGCATACAACCAAGATATGCCTAATAAGTCACTTTCTTTCAAGCTCCATATTACGGCAATAAATACCTAGGCTAAAGTAGGCGCACACTCATGCACGAGTCAATCTTTGCGTCGAGCTGCTTGCACACAACAGTGACAGCAGCATGCTAGCTGCATCCATGTGCAAGTCATTGGTCACTCCTCAGCTGTGAAGGACTGGGAGAGCTCTTTGTACTTACAGAATTGTGTTTCTTCATAATCATTACCTCAGCAGGATTCACTATTCATCAAACGTGTTCCCGCTTCATGTTTATTTAGAAAAACAGTTATTCTGCAATCAGTGTTAGTATTCTCAAAGTGAAACTGAATCAGGATCCACGTCAGAGTCCATCTTCAGTTTTGTCTGCACTTTGGTCAATGAAGTGTGATGCATGTGCTTCACTGGTGTCGATTGTATTGCTCACTCTGCTTCACACCTCGTACCTGAGAGTGAGAAAACGGTTTCCTGTTGACAGAGAGAGTTATTTTGAGCCCTCCACCAAACAGTCTGTAGTCTACTGATGCTTTGCCGTTACACTGCAGTGACTTGTAGAGCTAGTGGCTCGGTGTAGCCAGGGCTGTTGAGGAGTTGTGATTTTTTTTTAGTCTGAGATGAAGGTGAACCATGAAGACCTGCAATGATCTTTGATCAGTTCACTCTGTAGCCTACTGTAGATTGAGCAGGAAGTCCCATTTTAGGATTAGTACTAAGGGTGTATGTAATGTAAAGTACTGTATCAGCAATTACTACATTTGTGCCGGTGTCTGCCCCTGTATTTCAACATTATGCACTCACATTATGTATCAGTGTAGGGTGGGATAGTCACTGAAAAGTGATCCCAGGAAATAATTACTCACTCAAAACTTCACCAATTGATGTCATTTTGGTCCCAATCAAAAATTCATTAACATCCACAAATACACCCTAGATTTAAGGAGCCCACCTCTACTCGGCACAATGTCAATTAACTTGAATTTAATTTAATTGAATTATTATCACTTAAAATGAAGAGCCCAGTGCCTGAACCACCAACAAACAGCAAGCACTAAAGTGACTAAACGTCCCAGAGTCAGGGCGAGGCTGATGGCAGTTAGCCTGGCCCTGGAATGTGGCTCTGGTGGTGCTGGGTGCTCAGAGTAGCGTGTGAATTCAAGCACATGAGGGGAAACTTGGGGGAAGTGCTGAAATTGCAATAGACTCAGATTTATCATCACATGTTTGTACTGTTATAGGGTTGCAACATCACACGCCTGTGCAAAATATTCAATACCACAATTTTTTATTTCATTCTGTTCTTGATTTCAGAAACACGGTAGCTTATTGGAATTATCTCACTAATTCAGAAAAACAGCCCAGTTTTTCTGAATTAACGAGTTTATTATCTCATTTATTCAGAGAAAACGGAACAGGCTTTTTGAATGAGATAGTATGATGTTATTCAGAAAAACAACCTCTGATTGAACTTCAACTTGAGAATGCAATAATAGTCAGTTATAACGTTACAGGAAGTTCAGTGATGGGAGATTTTTATATTTATATAGGAGTAGCCAGGCTGAGACCACTGTTTATAAAGGGGTAGTAGAGTTTTATTAATGCATGTTGATCACCGCCTCCGATCACAGCACGTCAGCATCCTGGAGCTGCTATGTGTCCATCTTTCTATGCCACCCATCAGGATTCCCCCTAACAGGAAACCTTGGATGACTCCTTGGTAGAGGAGCTCAACCATTTCTACGTCCGCTTTGAAACATCTGGACTAGATAACTGAGCCGCTCCTCCCCTTACTGACACAGGCCTCACATTTACACAGTAACAGCAGAGGAAGTGAGACGCATCTTTAGGTCTGAACAGTAGGAAGGCCGAGGGACCTGACGGGATTCCAGGAAGAGTGCTCAGAGAATACTCCCACCAGCTCACAGATGTCTTTGCGGACATCTTCAATATGTCTCTGGCCATAGCGACTGTACCGACCTGCTTCAAAACAGCAACCATAATTCCAGTGCCCAAGCAAAGCCACATCAGCACTCTAAATGACTACAGACCTGTGGCGCTCACCCCCATCATTACCAAGTGCCTTGAGAGGCTGGTGATGAAGCATGTTAAATCTGCCCTCTCCCTCAACCTTGAATAGCATCAGTAGGCTATGCCTTCTGGGAAAACAGGTCCACAGAGGATGCTATCGTTACAGCCCTCCATACAGCGCTGACACACCTTGACAAGGGGAAGACATATGTGAGACTGCCCTTCATAGACTACAGTTCAGCGTTTAACACCATCATTCCTAACCAGCTCGTCACCAAACTCCTTGACCTGGGCCTCAGCAGCAGCCTGTGTACCGTATTTTCCGGACTATAAGTCAGTCCGGAGTATAAGTCCTATCAGTCAAAAAATGTGTCATGAATAAGAAAAAAAAAACATACATAAGTCGCACCGGACTATAAGTCGAATTACAGGTGAGGAATGTTTAGACGACAGACTATCGTAAATCCTCAAATTATGGCTGGGGTCTTTTATTTACTTAGGCTGCGCAAAGCACAGTACCTTTATTTGGGGCAGGTTTGTATTCGAGGCAGGCCTTTATTTCTAACGTGGTGCATTTTATTGTGAGACATGCGTTTCGTTTGGAGCGGCATACCAGGCTATCAAAAGGAGAAGATGTTCGGTTTGATTTGGGATTTAATTTATGTTTGGACTGTTTATATTGCTAAATTGCCACTGCAATCTGGTTTCATGTAGTTGAAAGAGTGTCGGGATTTCTACCCGCTTCTTGCGAGACATGGCATCCGCTTTCATTCATTCATGGAATGTGCGCTGTGCAGTAATGGAAACCTTATTGCCTATAGCCAAATAGGTCTGGTATCCTAAATTGAGTTATTTTTTAATTATGCATGATTTACTTTTTTATAAGGCTGGAATTCCTCGCAGCAACAATTTGATTTAAATGTAGGCTACTGCTTTAGCCTCTGGCAAGCTCAGCAGGGGGCGGCAAACGACTGGTAGCTTGAGAGCAACATGTTGGGAGACCCATGGTGTAGGACAACGACTTTTCATTGGCAACAACAGTATTAAACCAACCAACAATACTGTAGAAAATATTAAGAAGAGCTCTTTTATGAGTTAAATCGAAACAATGTAGACAACTATTACTGGCCTTAATTTGTCCTAATCTGAGGCCCGGCTATAAATAGAATCCCGACCATAATTTGAGGATTTAGGTATGCACACTGTTTCAGGCATAGTGCAAGCACTAATCTCTGACTGAAAGTGTGCAGAACTTGTGCATTTACATAACAATATTTAATACATTTCCCGGGTGTGACACCCCCAAACCTACCGAAAACATGATCTGACTTGTGGCAAGCCAACGATCTCATTCCACAAGCCTAGAGCACTCGGTAATGTTTCATGTAGGATTCATGTCAGTTAATATGAATTAACATTTAAAAACATGTTCAATTATATATATTTTCATATATAAGTTGCACCTGACTATAAGTCGCAGGACCAGCCAAACTATGGAAAAAAGTGTGACTTATAGTCCGGAAAATATGGTATATGGATCAAGGATTTCCTGACTGATCACCCACATACAGTGAGACTGGGCCCACACCAATCCTCGATCCTGTCCCTCAGCACTGGAGCACCGTAGGCTGCGTGTTGAGCCCGCTGCTCTATTCCATCTACACGTATGACCGCATCTCCACCCACCCCTCGAATACAATGATACAATTTGTAGACACAACTGTGGTTGCGATGATGTGCTAACAGCGACAAGAGCGCCTACAGAGATGAAGTTGACAGACTGACAGGATGGTGCAAAGACAACAATATGACCCTGGATGTCAAGAAAACAAAGGAGGACCCCCAACCTCTCATCATGAATGGCGAGGAAGTGGAAAAGGTCTCCTGTTTTAAGTTCTTGGGGTAAAGTAAAATGGGAGCAACTCAAGAGGAGAAACCTGTCTACTGCTGCTTAAGATCTTCTACCACTGTTCCGTCAAGAGTGTCATAACATACTGTATGACTGCATGGTATGTCAACTGCACAGGGAAGGACAAGAAAATCCCTCAATCGAATCATAAGATCTGCTGAAAAAATCATTGGACTTCCCCTGCCCCCACTGGGCGACATCTTTAAGATCCGCTGACTCCGACGAGCGCACAATATTCTGGAGACACCCCTCAAACCATCCCTGCTTCCATCTGGCAGGCGGTATTGGACCTTTAGAGCATGCACCTCCAGGCTGCAGAACAGTTTTATCCCCAGGGCCATCACAGAATTGAACAATCATGGAAGCCTTGATAATGTTTTTAATATTTTCTTATTTTATTTATTGTGTGAGTGTGTATATGAAAATGAGTATTGTTTTAGAGGCTGCACAAGTACATTTCGTTGTATGGTTCTACTGCACAATGACAATTAAAGTCTATTCTATTCTAGCGAGGATTTACCATTGTAGTATGCACGCGCTGCATCTCCGAGAACAGGCTACAGCCTTCGATTATAGGGGAATGGATGCCTGCTGAATTCTTACTTTTACACCCCGAGCAAACATCTAACAACTACAGTTTCACCAGCTTGAGCTAATGCCTGCGTTATGTTCATGAGCAATAGCCATCAAGCAAAGCACAACATTGAGGCTTACAAAATGACCACACAAATCACTACTATTTATCATTAGCCTAATCTTAGCAGTAGGCAAGCTCAGTTTTTCTGAATGAACAAGATAATGAAGTCATTAATTCAGAAAAACTGAGCCCTCTGTTTTTCTGAACTAACAGGTTAATTATCTGCTTTTTTTTCTGAATAAACAAGATGAATAAAAAGTTTTTGTACAGATGTCACAATGAAATGATGCAGCATTTTTTTAATTTATGATGATAACACATCAAAGTATGTACCATATACCATGTATATATATATATATATGTACTATAGATATGTATATATATCTATGGTGTGTACTGTACATTCTGTGGAATCTTTGGGAAACAGAAAAGAATATTCTTGTACACAGTGTTAAGAATTGTCTTTAAATTCTATTGTAACTTAAATATCCTAGCTTGTTTTCAGTTTAGTTTTTTTTTTTTTCCTGGGGCCGAGAAGAACATAGTAAACACAGAAAGCAAAAACACGCACCTTGGAACAGTGAAATGAAATCATCACCTGCTGTATAGAGCCGTCCATAACATGTGAATTGCAATGAAAGTTACCACACCTTTTTTTGTTTAACGTAAACCTCAGATATTTACTTTTTGTAAAGGTAGACGGAAGCCTAGATTCCTTATATTAGATAAGACAGAAACTTCCCAGCAGCAGCTGTTATTGGCCTGTTTTGACATGCACACACCAATGCAGAGAAACATGGTGTCTGTGCTTCACAGAAACTGCGTAGGTGTGAGTTAAAACTGTCCCCACAACCACCTAGACTCCCAAACAGATATCTTACTGTAATGAAGGAAATATCTCCAGCCTACAGTATGTCATCCTCTGAACATAGCGGGGATGACTAAAATTATATAATAAATAAAATAATATTTTTTTTAGATTGTGCTCATGGTCACAATTAAGAAACAGACCCACTTTTTTAACTTCAGTTAAGTACATTGAATGTAAACAATTCATTCATTCATGTATTGAATGTAAGCAATTCATCCAACCAATACAGTGGTTTCCAATAAATGACTGAATGAGTCATGCATGAACAGGTTACAGGGAAATGTACGTAGCCTATATTATGTATGGTAGCATATGAACGTCATGGCATGGATGGTGTTGAAGTGTGATGTTCCGCTTTTAGCTCATATCGTCCCTTTAGAATTATAAGGTTCTATTTGACATTTGTGTTAAAATTGAGTTATTGACATACATTCTGTGACACCTTAAGAAGGTGAGGTGAGGTGTTTCGTGTAGTTGTATGCATTTTGGACATTATATCTAAATAGGTTTGTTCAGTGTAACTCTATGGAATTCTAAGACTTTGAAGCTCAATATCTCGGAACTACTCAGAACGTAGATAGAACCTTATAATTATAATATATATAATGATATCTCATTAGCAGATCAGAGAAACACTGGTATACTGTAATAATACTTTGAGGGCATTAAGCAAGACCCTAGTTATGGGAACAAGGTTAAATATTCTCTAAAGGTTAAAAAAACTGTTCTGGATTTCGCAATGGTCACATATTTCACATTATTGCACTGATACCAATGTTAATGATGGTGCCAACTGTCACTTTCACTTTCATATTCCGCTAAAACAGTGTAGTTGCAGTGAGTAGAAATTGTGAGTGAGAGTGAGTGAGTGAGTGAGTGAGTGAGTGTGTGTATATGTATAAACATGACTCTCAAGTGACTTTAAGGGACTTTATTTCCAGTCAGGTTCAAGTGATTTAAACCAGATATCTCAATCTGTTTGTCGACATATCACAGGTTTTCACTAAAGCAATAACTGCTTAATACTGTATGTATGTAACTGACAGGTTTTAAAACATCCATTGTACCATACTTATGTTAGACATAATTTTACAACTAAATACATTTTTTCGAAAAAAAAAAACAATCTCTAGTGTATGTCACTGTGTATATAAGTTCAAAATAATTCCTCAAGAAGTACATAAACCATATTTAATGTTGGGTTTATTGATGAACAGGATTCATCATTCAGAAATGTCTGTTGTACAAATATGGGTAAGAGCTGAGGGAAGTCCTGATGAGCCGGGAAACGGGAATAGTTTAAAAGAGGAGGGGTGGGGTGGTAGTTTAAAAAGGCTCAGTGGGTTCTTCTATGAAGGAATGGTTGGCATCAAGCCAGGGAGTTTCCTCCACCTACTGCTTTCCACTACGCGTCAGAAAACAAGGAGACGGGAAGTAGGCCTCATTGTTTTTATTTGTTTGATTTTTTTTTTTTTTTTTTTTTTTTTTTTTTTTAGGAAAACTGTTTGCTTTGTCACTTCTAGGTGGTGTGGTGAAATTAAATATATTGAATGGGAATTTAGGTCAGAAGTCAGGCATTCTAGTTATGATTATGAATCAGAATATGATTTGATGTCAAAGCTTTACACTAAGTATTATTATACTATATACTATTATTATACTATATTATTACTATGTAATACGGTGTGAACCAACCTTTACAATGTTGTGAATTGCCCTATCCCTGTACATGTTCAAACAGTGAGCCTGAAGTTATAGGTCAGCATCATAGTCTGAACAAATAAAAAGGGACTTCCTATCTGTAACTTTAAGATCATAATAATAATAATAATAATAATAATAATAAGCTTTATTTTTATAGCACCTTTCATACACAGAATGCAGCTCAAAGTGCTTTACATTTGGAGCATGTAACACAATAATAGTCAGTCAGTCATTATCAATCTCTTTCACATTTCTTCATTGCTGTGGCCGTTTATGATCCAATGAGCAACATATCAGAAATATAGAAAATAACATGTAACACAATTATAGAGATCATACAACATAGTGATACAAATTGTGATTAAGATCATACAACTTTGTGAATTGTTGAGGTTTTTCAACGATAGGCCAGCCTAGCCCAGCCCAACCTCTGTGAAGACTTCTATCGTCCAGCACTGGTACTGTTGAGCCATGTCTGGACACTATCATGGGATTTTGGATGAGAGACATTTTGGAGACAAAGCGGTTATTAGAATGTCAGTATGAGTTGAAGAGACTTTAGTACAGTTATTGGGCATCAGCTTAATGTCACATTGAAAACACATTCAGTAATTGATTACAGCTAAACATCTCATCAGTGTCTCATACAGACACAAGTATGTTGACTGGTGTGAGAGAGAGATTGATTTATGGCACAAACAGTTCACAAGCAGCCCTGTGGCCATTGGAGTTAAATTTCCAACCAGACTGACCAAAGCCAGCATGACTCCATAGGTGTGCACAGGGTGTACCATGTGAACACAGTTTGATAAACAAGGGTTTTTTGTGCTCCACTAGTGACTCAGCTACTGCATTCACAAGAAGATGATGGCTACATTTTAGATGAACTGAGATCCCTCTGGGTTCACTAATGGTCTGAATGTTCCAGTAGAGGCTAATGTTCCATTAGACATTTGACTCTGGAGCACATGCATTGGTCATAGGTTTTACTCAGGAGAACACACACATGCACATGTACTGTACTGTGCCATTTCAAAACATTGGATATGCAAATGGCTACTAAAATGCTCAACATTAGGTGCCTGTGCGATTCAGCAGTAGGGGAGAGCCAGGACAAATGAAACATTCCAGTTTTCTCCGAGTGTAATGATGATAGACAGACATCCTTCAGTCAAAACATAGAGCATGTTAACCTCCTTCTATCAGCCAAATATCTTCCTGCTATGTCATTGAATCACAGAGTTACAGGCGATAAATGAGTTTTGATGGGCAAAAGTAAACTTCATTAGCGATTCAATTTTTTCGATTATTAATGAGTGTTTTTTATTTAAAGGTTTGACTTAATGCTTATTCAGTAGACCATTTACTGTTCTCCACAATCCCAGACTTTCATATCGCATGCTTGTTTACATGGAAAGCAAAACAAGCTATAGTGGCATATGTCTGTGTCGGGACGATTGAAACAAGTGCGAAAATAAATCACACTTCAATTTGTCTCCATATTTTACTCCATCCCCCACTCTTGAAACTTTTGTGTATGCTTGTTTGGCATGCCTGAGTGTGTGTGTGCGGCTGCACAGAAAGTACCCTACTGGTGCTGAAAAGGTGAATAGATTGTAGAATAGCCAAAGAAGATGTAGAATTGTTATAAAACCTTTAAAATCTCTAAACAATCACAAGTAGGGCAGTTCATCACAGTTCATCCATTGCAACTGGATTGATGAAAGGTCACTTACACCTGTAGGCTACATTGTATTTGGGAAAAGCAAAAGGTATCAGCATAATGTTATTTATTTATTTTTTATGTATTTATAAACAAAAACATCTCTGTCAGTTCCATGCCGTTTTCAACAGCTATCAAAACAAAGGTCATTTTTGGATGGATGGATTTTTTTTTGTGAATGTTTCTTCTTCTACATAAGATTTTAGTCATCTTTAGTTCATGTAATACTTTATTGTCAATGCACAAATTAAGTAACATTAGTCTGAAGCGTTATTGTTAATGCACAAATTAAGTAACAGTAGCCTAGTCTGAAACGAAGTGCTGTTTTACATCTAACCAGTGGTGCAAATAACTGACATGTCCAAATGGGCCTTGATGAAATCGCGCCGCTAGACTGTTCACACATTTTAACGGGCCAAAGTTGAAGAGCTTTTGTCCGTTATTGTTAGTGCAAATATAGGCTGATTCATGTTCCCTTGCATTGTTTAACTGAGGTCCATGGCTAGTCTGGCTTTCATCAGACCAAGCTCAATCTTTTAAGAAATCAAAAATAAATGGCGGGCAGATCAGGCTGGGTTCACCCAGCCTAGTCCATAGGCACCGATATTGTTTAATTTTCGATTGAGATATACACGCTCTGGCTATTCTAAATGCAAAAATGCATCAGGGAGTTATGACAAAGCGGTAACTAACAAACTAGATCCTAATAGAAAGTTGTTAGCTTCCCTAAGCTACAGGTAGGATTATAAGGTAGGCCTATTGACAACATAAATTGTCAATAGGCTATGCTAGCGACACAAATAAAATCTCCTTTGAAACCAATGGCTTACGCCTTACAGTATCAAGCGGACTTAAACTGTCATATCGTGGCGAAAAGTTGTAATAACATTCACGCAGCTCCATGAGTCAAGGAAAGCGCAAATGAAGTAGCCACTTCTAAATGGGACCTACTACACAGTAGCTTAAAGGTGTTTTGCTAAAACAGCCATAATGAAATGAAGGTGTCATTGTTTGGATACTTCACACACCGCGTGCTTTTAATTTCACAGACTACAACTACCAAGCTGTAATCAAAGCACATCGATTCCCCTCTCACACCCTGCACGCACTTAAAACAAAATAAACAGGCGTCTCAGTCTCACGCGCATGTATAGGCAAAACTGTATCAGACCGGTTATAGCGTTGGTAAATCTTCCATTGCACAGAATGATTTTGTAGCACGTGCAATAAATGACAGTCGAAAGATACAAACAGTGCTGCTATACATTTGCTTGGTATAACCGCATTTATAGTTTTCTACAAATGCAATAAATCAAATACCTCCATCACTCAACCAACGCTTAACGGTAACATTACCTAGGTCCTTATTGATATTACAAGATTAACGTACCTGCAGTAAAAACCAAGCATGTCCGATAAACATCCTCAGATTTATTTCGCTTCAAGAAGAAATGGGAATTACACTTCATGTGAACATCGTCCTATCCTTATTAGATGTTGGCTGCGGTAAATTACAGTCCTTGTATGAAGCGTCCATTGTTTTTCCAACCCCTTTTAACTTCCAACAAAATTACGTCTCACTGCAACGATGGCATCTAGTGGACAAGCGACTACTTCTAAGCCAATACTGAAAATGCAGCCATGATGATGATGATGAATATTTATTTTGGCTTTCTTTTTAATCCTACTGATTTTCATTTTTTTTTACGGGGGGCAAATCACAAATGAGTGATTATGAGCCAGGTTTATGTGGGCCCTTGAGACCAACATACCATAAAAGATTCACAGAGAACTGTGTCTGCCCTACCCTCCTTTCGGGGTCCAGTCCAGGGGGGGGCTGCAGATGAAAACGAAAATGACGGTTCCATGCTATCCATGTGGGGTACATGCTCACCAAGTTTTGTGTACCCGGTCTTTCAGTGTCCGGGGAATCCTTGTTGGTGTACGTCACTAAATGTACACATAAATTATTTTATTGTAAGGCCCCCCATGAGCGAAAGTACACAAAACTTGGCATGCATTCAGAGGGTGTCATAATGATCCTACACTTTTAATTTTGTGCAGTTTTGACCTTGTCAGCCAGAGACATTGAGATGAAAACACCTAATTTTATGCTTTTTAATTTTTAACTAGGTGGCGCTATACATGAAATAAGTGGTAATGGGATGGGTTGACATGCCCCTTAAGACCAACATACAAAAAAAAAAGGTGGACCTCCTAGGCCCCACGGTTCTCGAGATATTCACAGAAAACTGTCTCCGGCCACCTACAGGCCAGTTGGTGTATAGTAACATAAATTAATTTATTGTGTGGCCCCCATGAACGAATTCCACAAAACTTGGCGTGCATACAGAGGGTGTCATAATGATCCTACACTTCCAATTTCGTGCAGTTTTGACTATGTTAGGTCACAGATACCTTCAATTACACCACCTCATTTTTACTTTTTGTGTTTAACTAGGTGGCTATATACATGAAATGAGTGGTTATGGAATGCGTTGACATGGCCCCTTGAGATCAACATAAAAAAAATAATGGTCCTCCTAAACCCACGGTTCTCGAGATATTCACAGAAAACTGTGTCTGCCCTACCCTCCTTTCGGGGGTGCAGTCCAGCGATGGGGGCTACAGATCAAAACGAAAAACGATGGTTCCATGCTATCCATATGGGGTTACATGCCCACCAAGTTTTGTCTACCCGGTCTTTCAGTGTCCGGGAATCATTGACGGAAATTTGGACATGCGAAAAAAAAAAAAAAAAAAAATCTGACTAAACCTATATGACCGCCGCTTCGCTGCGGGCGGTCATAATAACACCTTTTGGGAGTACCATTCATGATATGTAGTAAAATATTGAAGTTGTGGGACGTTTATATGGCTTAAACTGTATGTTTCATTCGTCCCCTTATGTTGTTTCAACTGTCCCGACCAGGAGGGACGAATGAAACATTACGTACGTCCCACTTTTGAGGTAATAATTCAGTTCAAAACTGTTAAAAAAAAAAAACAGTTTTGTTCAAAGCTGAAAATGCATTTGTATTTGACAGAGGACGGATGTAGGTTACTAGTGACCAAATATTAGCTTTCAGTGTGGTACGATTGCTTTGTAAATTATGTTTAATTAAAATGTGTTTCAACTGTCCCTGGCTCTCCCCTATGCAAGCAGATACTATCCCTTCTCAACAGTGATTAAGTAGCATGCAAAAGTGGTCTACATACTCACATCTCTACATCTCTATCTGGGCCTAAGGCGGCTCTGTAGATTTGAAAAAAAAATAATAATTTTCATCGTTTCATCGTTTTCATTTGACTTCCATCATTTTGGAATTCCCAAACCTAACATTTGCTGTTCATTGTGACCTCAGCCATTTTGGAACTCACTCGCTCTCTTTTCTCATTGTGGTTCTCCTCAGTACCGCTCCTGGTTGCAGGCGAGTCACCAGCCCAGTCCCTTCAAGGAGCAGGAGCAGGTGGAGGCCCTGCTCACTCTGTATGCCGAGCAGCAGCAGAAGGAACAAGCGCACAGGGGAGACCCGGCGTGGATGAACCAGGCCTCCGGTGTCTACCCACTGCCCTACAACGCCTATGGCTCAGACAGCAAGAGCTGAGGGGGTGGAGATGGGGGCCCTCCGTTAGATCAGGGTTGAGCCGCCCCCCCCCACACACACACACACACCACCCCAATCCAACTATTGAACAGAGCAACTGTGCATCTGATGATAGTCACGCAGAGATCATTAGCCCCTCCCACAGAAGACCCACACACCACTACCAGAATGTAACATTAATATTTCCTATATATGCTCCTCACTAAGTAATGTGTGTTGTGTTTTGAGGCAAGAATCACACCAAATACCTCCTTATGTCAGGATGGGCAAATTAGTTTGATTAGTGTTTGGCTGCTAAAATCAGGACTTAAAGAGTAAATAACACTGACTGGAAAGTAAAGAATTTGATCACCGCTACACAACAGGGTTTTGCCTAAGTGCCAGAGAACAGATAGATGGTGTACAACTGAAGAGAGGATCTTTAAAAGCCATTTCTGGGGTTTACATATAGACTCCCACACTCTACTCAGCTGCCACACTACTTTTTATCAGCATCCAGTTCTTTTTTATAAGATATCTTTTCAGAAAAAGTAAAATTGTATGGTACTTATTCAGCTGTATGAGATACATGTATTTGTTTTGTTTTTCCAATAATGATTTATACAATTTAATTGAATATATATATATATACTGTTAAATTAAATAAAACTATTTATACTCAGTGCTTAGACTTCCTTTATCTCACTGGCATGAAAAACAGAACTGAGATTTCCAGGATTTTTCCCCCCCTAGTTCTTGCTACTGTTACGTTTTGCTACAGTACAATGCATTTCAATCCACAGCTTCATATTCCCAATTATTTAGAAGTGCAAAATCATGAAAGATGTGAGTAGGAGATCAGCAGGATTCACTGAATCTCCCACAGCACTTGGTCCCTGTGACGGCAGTGTAACACCAGACGCAGGTGTTTGGTCAGCGCAGCTGTCTTTGTTGCCCACTCTGGACTGGTCACAGGTTGCACCTAAGCGCAGGAGATGAGCGAAAACCACAAAACCTACTCAGATCCCTTTACAGCCCTTCAACATGTGATCCTGTTTTCCCAGCATCCCCTTTCAATGGTTTCTAAATGACGCTGACCACAGGTAGCTGTAGGATTGCATAGCTTAGAAAGGTGGACTGGCCAATGATTACTACAATGATTTAACTTTTGATTTAAAAATAAAATATGATTCAATATGAATGTAGACTATTTGTTGTAAACTAGAGGTTATGATTGTGGACTACTGGTTGTAGACAATAGTCAGTGGCACTTTACTTAGATTGTCTGTCTGCAGAGACTTATAGAATATAGAATTGTTGTTGAATAATT
Organism: Alosa alosa; assembly: GCF_017589495.1. NCBI lineage: Eukaryota > Metazoa > Chordata > Actinopteri > Clupeiformes > Clupeidae > Alosa > Alosa alosa. Next base: position 9,688,005 of record NC_063202.1, read on the forward strand.
ACTGAATATCACCTGAAACCAAATCTAAACCCCAACATCAACCATTAACCAGATTAGGCTGTAGTTAAAAGTGCCAACAGAGTTTGTTGATAATCTGAGCATCTGTAGATTATCTGTGGGCGGACTGAGTAAAGTGTGACCCAATAGTCTTTCGACTTTAAGGTGAACTATAAAATGGACTTTGTGTAAAGATGGCACAGATTTAATTTTTTAATATGTGTGTATTGATATTATGTGGCTATTGCCGTGTACCTTGATGTAGGGATCGATTTTTTACTAAACACTGAATTTAAATTATTTCCCTTTTCATCAGAATGTTGCCTCCGTGAACAGGTTTTCTTAACACCGTGTTTGAATACCAGTATTTTCTTGGAAAAATTACATGTAGTAAATGGGAAGTAATTGGAAAATGGTAGCCTTATAGTCAGCTGCATTTTATGGCCAAAAGAAGCTTGATCCCGACATACTTTGAAAAGGATTTCATAATTTAAGTTTCAAATAATATTGATTGAAATAATGAAGCAATAATATTACTGTAAAACACAAAGGAGGTAACGTACCAGTGTGTTAATGAGACGTTAATAGGCATAGCATACTTTGTCTTCATTTTGACAAGTGTGAAACCCCCTTCCGTGGTTCAAAAGCTCCCATAAAGTAATCAAACGCCTTTTTCTAGTACACCCACTGAGTAAGCTACATACACAGTAGGCTACATGATTAACCCAAGTGATTTCTTGTAAACTCACTTGCTTCGCAGAACTCCATTTCCGGATTGAGTGTGTGTCACGGATACTACACACTGTGATTGGATAGGATTTTTATCTATCCAATAGTTAACCACTACCAGGCCCGTTCCATGTGAATGAATACGATAAAGTAGAAACCAGTTTGACAGGCAATTACTCTCTTCATCAGATACCATAAGAACAGTCAGCAACTTTTTGCGTGCTGTTTTCTGGTTTGGACTTACAGCAGGAGCATTCACAAGGTTTGTGTCCAAATTTGATTAGTGCTTCACTGCAGATCAATTGCAAAACGTATACAATTGTTAAATAACTCTAGGTTACTTAAAGCTTTTGTATGGCTAATTAAAGATTATTTACTGTTTGTAATTTCAGATGACGTTAAATACAGGGGGTCGCAGGCTGAAGCAATGGCTTGTTGAGCAGATCAACAGCAACCAGTACCCCGGGCTGCTGTGGGAGGATGAGAGTCGGACCATGTTCCGAATACCATGGAAACACGCTGGGAAACAGGACTATAACCAAGAAATCGACGCTTCCATCTTCAAAGTGAGTTTAGCTAATTTTGTAGCCTAGTTTGTTAAACTGTATCTGAAAGCCAGAGTGTTAGAACATAAGCTATTAAGTGAATGGTTTCCGACAGCACGGATTTGATTTCCCTTTTGTTTACTTTCACTTATCCTACCCTTTAATGTTTAAAGAGTAGCCTATGTAGACAGTGCTTAATATTTAAAAATCGTTAATGCAACTGGTCCTACATTGGTCCAAAATTGGTACTTTATGCGCAAAATTGTTTTTCTTTTCGCCAATTCAAAGACAGTCATATTTGACGCAGTGATGTATGTGCATCAGGTGCCTTAAATTAATTTTGGCAAATTTGTCCTACATTCTAAGCAAATTCGTGGTAAAATATTGAATAAGCTGTTTTTTTTTTTCACTTGCAGGCTTGGGCTGTATTCAAGGGTAAGTTTAAGGAGGGGGATAAGGCTGAACCTGCCACTTGGAAAACCAGGCTCCGCTGCGCTTTGAACAAAAGCCCAGACTTCGAGGAGGTGACTGACCGTTCGCAACTGGACATTTCCGAACCTTATAAAGTCTACAGAATTGTACCAGAGGAGGAGCAGAAGAGTAAGTATATAAGGATCTCAGAATGTTTTACAACTTAAAGTAGAGTCAAGGGTCAACCTCAAAGTTTGTTGTGTGACGTTTACAATGTCTCCTATGCGCCGCTCATGTGCGCTTATGGCGCACGGTGCCTTATTTTACACACTATTCGTCTAAAAAGACAAATGTTTCATTATGACAGTAGGGGTTAGACTTGTAAGGGCAAATACTAACGTCTCACCCACGGGCTCTCAGTCTCAGCAGGTAAAGGGACATTAGCAGCTATGAACATGGGTTGCTCCAGTGAAGTGACAGACATGGAATGCAGTCCAGCAGAGCTAGAGGAGCTTATTAAAGATGTCAATCAGGTAATTCCAGTATTTTTTTTATTTTTGTGGTATTGCCTCTCACTGCAAAAAGTAACACTAGGCCTACATTTCATACTCTGATGGAAAAGTGTTTGTTTGGTGCAGTGTGGATTTGATTGTTTGTTTGTTTGTTTACTTATTTTGTGTGAAATTATGTACATTTGTACATTATCTTCTTTTCTCTGTATGCAGTGTTCCAGTGATGAATACATGGGCCTCATCAAAAGAAGTCACTCTCCCCTAGAAGACACTTGTAACATGCAGCCAACTCAAGAGTGGTGGCACCAGGACTCTCACAATGGTAACCATCTGATCAGTTTCTGACTGCAATGGACACTATGAGTGTCTTTTGGGCCTCACTTAATAAATATCGGGTTGCATTATTCATATTTTTGTAATTACTTAAATGTATTGAAAAGGCTATGTCTGTATAGTTGAATAATTAAGTTCTTCTTTTTGACCAGTTCTAATCATTTCCATAATGAGTACATCTTCTCTGAAATGAATTGAACATTATGCACCCTAAAAGTAGCTTGTCTATGCAGCACGTGCATGCCAAGGATTAGCCAGTTTCCTTGATAATAATTATAATGTTGCTGACTTGACTTCTGCCTTTTCTCAGGCTGAGGATGTTCTTTTTTTGTTGATTCAAAGGCTGAAGCGTTTTAAAAATAGCACTCATTTCAGCAAAGGTCATGGTATCTCAGAAAGCCAATGACTGATAATAACCTAAACAGTACATAAACCAACAGTAAATAAACCAAGACTATGCAGATTTATTTTGAAAATAGAAAACCTTGGTGGTGATTGAATGTGGAAGAGTAATGTCTTCTGATGCCTCTCTCTTTATGACTCACAGTGTTTCCAGTGCACCCAGATGTTGCACCACTTGGTTCTCTCAACTATGGTATGTATGAACTCCTCAGTGCTGCAAAAGGTGTCATTCTAATGTGTCTGACCACTGCTAGTACTACACCCAGTGTTCCATGATGTACAATGATTTTATGATCTATATTTTGCTAGAATATTATTTAATGAGTTCACTTTCTCTGTCTTTTGTACTCCTACTCAATTAAAGTTGTGAATCATACAAAAAACACAACAACAATTTTGTAATCTTGCTTTACATGTTTTATAACTACCTAGAACCAGTCTAGTACTATCTATGGTGTTCCTAGAGTCTAGTACTATCTATGGTGTTCTATAAAATCTTTTCTTAGAGTTGAGAGTTGACTGTTCTGTGTGTCTCTTCTCTCTGTCCATACAGCCTTCTCCAACATGCTGATCTCGTTCTATTATGCTGGGAAGCCCATGGGCAGCTTGGTGACCACCCACCCCGAAGGCTGCCGTATCTCCCCCTGTCAGCCTCCAGCTAGCAGCCTGATCTATGGCGGGGATAGCTTGCAGAACATCCGCTTCCCGTCAACGGAACACATCGAGAACGAGCGCCAGCGGCAGGTGACCCGCAAGCTCTTAGGGCACCTGGAGCGTGGCGTGCTGTTACGGGCCAACCGCGAGGGCATCTTCATCAAGCGCCTGTGCCAGAGCCGCGTGTTCTGGAGCGGGCTGGGCGCCCACTACAGCCCCGGGCCCTGCAAGGTGGAGCGGGACGCTGTCATCAAGATTTTTGACACAGGCCGATTCTTCCAAGGTGAGGATGCTGTTAGAACGCGTACATTTCTCTTCGGACGTTTTCCCTGCCTTTAAGGCTGAATGGACTCGGCTATGTCTTATGCCTCGTTTGTTTGTTTGTCTGTCACTTGCAGCACTTCAGATGTACCAAGAGGGCCAGTGCCCGGCCCCTGACCCCACAGTCACTCTGTGTTTTGGAGAGGAGTTTCATGACCTCAGCACGGCCAAGAGTAAATTAATCATTGTTCAGGTGAGAACGGACATGAAACTACTTTGGGGAGTTAGGCATATTGCCAGAGGAATGGCATAACTATATTGCGTGCATTATGCTAAAGGCGTGGCAAGAGGCAGCAATGTTATGTTAAATAATTAACTATCAGTGACACAGATGAATGTTTCATACTCTCATCTCTTGTCATTCACTTGGACAGATCACTGCAGTGAATTGCCAGCAGCTACTGGAAGCAATGAATGACCTTTGCAGCTACAGCCTTCCCCAACACCCTGCCTGTTTCCGAGACAACCTGGCTATTACTGCCTAGGCTCAAACACTGACCACCAGCAGCTACCAGTGGAAGAAGAGGAGCTGGCACATTGTTCTTTTTTAAGGATCATTTTGCAAACATTTTCCAAGCATTAATGATGAACTGTTCATATGCACTCAAAGCATTAGTATTGTCGGGAAATATTGATAGCAGAGCATCACGGGTCTCAAAAGAGCAGCTATATATTAATGAAACTTGGTGGAGAGTTGTGGCTTAGGAAAGAACCCATCGATTTGGTAATCCAATTTTTCGGATCCACACCAACATTTAATGGGTTCTTTCTTGGTCCATTAGGTTTCAAACTTGCTAATGCATCTCAGGTTTTATAATTATTATTATTATAATATTCATAAAGCAACTAAACTATTTTTGCATTGCATTATCCAGCAAATACATGCTTAAAGTTTAGGTACATTAGGTAGGTAAGTTTAGGATGCTTTTTCTGTAACACTTTTATCATGCCAAACTTTGCCAATGTAAAATATATCAGCCGTATTGAGCCTCTTTGAGTCTACAGAAGTTCCATACCTTTAGTATGAGTAAATGTTCAAATGCATTTTGTCAAATCTAAATGGATAGGTTTTACTATCTCGTGTTTTTTTCTGTCAGTATTACTGAAATAAAGAACTTTATCTTTCTCATCCGTGACCCTGTTGTTTCATACACACAATCTAAAATGGTATCTAAGAGTCAACCCTTAAAATGCTGTCAAGTTGCTCCCATCAAATCAAAGTGCAATGCATAATCTTTCATGAGGATTATGTTATGAACACTGGAAAAACTTGACTTCACCAGGTCTTGAATATTCAATGTCCATAATCCTAATTTATTATCCATAGTCCTGCACACCCAAGATATTTTAGTGTTAGAGATAGACCCATAAGCATAATATATGAACCAGAAAGGTCTAAATATCAACCTGAAATAGACCTGAAGTTTCAATTTATACTGGAGCAGAGTAGACTAATCTCACAATTAGGGGTTAATAACACAATATCAAAAATGTATTACAAGGGATTTTTATCGAAAATGTTCACTGTAGAAAATATGTTTCAAAAATATGTAACACCAGAAAATAACTGAATAATAAGTGATAAACTGTGTTTCTAAAGTACCTTCAAATTTACCGGACCTCAGAGTAAATTATCAATGCTGAAATATGTTTGTGTAATTTAGCATAGAAATACTTTAACCTTAATTTGGACACCAAACAAGCATCATGTGATTAACTCCACCTGAATAAAGACAGAACTAAACAGCATTCTGATATCAAAAAGATTCAATCAAAAATCATATAATCAGATATGAATGTGCATGACATCTCATTCAGTGCACATCTAGTGATTAACCTAAATCTATTCAGAAATATGTATGTATGCATGTATGAACGGTATGTACAGTACATACAATACTTATGTATGTATGTATGTATGTATGTATGTATGTATGAATGTATGTGTGTATATACATATATGTATGTATGTATGTATGTATGCATGAACACCTGTGTAACTCCTCTGTTACTGTAGCTACTGGGCAATTCCATGGAAAAAATTTTGTAACATCCATAACGCCAATAAAATGTGATGGTATGGCATGATGTGAATGATTACATGAAATTTGAGCATTTGCTATTTTTGGCTAGAGAATGTACATGAGAAAAAATGCACAAAAAATGAATGTTATCATTCACATCATACAAATGCCAAGGCATTTCACTGGCATTATGGATGTGACAAAAAGTCAATTTTCCGTGGAATTGGCCTACTCTTTATTTGCAGCATACTCTTCCTACAGCAGCCAGAAATGAACTCAAATCCTTTACTCTGACGTATAGGACACTTACTGGATCTGCACCTTGCTATCTTAATTACATGATCCAGGTCTACATCCCCTCACGTCCACTGCGGTCCTCTGATGAGCGTCTGCTATGTTGGCCTTCCATCAACACTAAGAGGTTACAGTCGGGATTGTTTTTTTCTGTGATTCCTCGTCGATGGAAGGATTTACCTAATTCTAACAATAGCTTTGGGCTCTTTCTACCTTGTTTATCTTTACCTTGTTTCTTTCTTCTTTAACTAATTCATTTTTCTCTGCGTTTGAGTTGGGGTTTGTATGTTTGTGGTAATTGTTATTATTCTGTTCTAGATTCTATTTAGTCAATTAATAACATTTGTATTTTTTATTCTATTTTATTTTAAACTGGTAATTTTAATGTTAATGTAAAGTTTATTAATATCATTTTAAGTTACTTTAGACAAAACTATAAACATAAACATGTATGTATGTGTATATGTATGTGTATGTACTGAATGTGTCTGTGTGTATGTGTGTGTGCGCGCGTGTGTGTGTGTGCATGTGTGTGTGTATAAACTATAAGCCCGCACATGCTTGAGAGGAACTAAATTGTCCAAGTAAAAAAAACTAAACAAAAAGCAGAGGATATGGGTTCTACGAGAGGGAAAAAGAAGGAGATCCCCAATGACTGAGTCATGGCTGGATGGTGATAGTGAAAGGAGGAAGAGAAGATAGGGACTCACTCACAGGAAAGGGGGGCTCACTCTTGGTTTCTCTCATTTTGTGGGAGTGAGTCATGGAGATATCCCTCTCCACAGTCACTTACACTTAGCTAGACCTCTAGTTTTACCGATGCCACTGAAACACTGTACTGTATGACCATGGAGAAAGGAATTCCATGAACATTAACATGAAATATTGACATAACCTGTGACTTTGCACGTATTCCACTCAGAGACAACAAAATACTCATGAGTAATTTCGGTAACACTCCATAATAAGGTGCCATAATAAATAGCAAACTAGTAATGACTTAACCCTTTGTTAATATTTGTTAATTGTTACTAACATATCTATTTGGCACAAGGTAATAGTTTTTTCATCATTAATTAAATATTAGTTGTTTGCATAAAATCTGTATGGTAATGTTTTAGCAAATGTATTAACTAATATTGTATTAATATGTGTTAATAGTTAACTAAATGTCTTTTTGGCACTAATTAACAGTTATTTCTTACATCATTTAAATGTTGAATGTTTATTTACAAACTATATGTTAATAGAAAAGTTAATGACATATTATTCAACTAATTGTTATTAAACTGTGCTTCTGCCTATCCCAATATGAACCACTCCCCATAGGACCCTTAGAATAGATAGATAGATAGAAGCTTTATTGATCCCCAAGGGGAAATTCAAGAAAAAAAAACACTGAGCTACCTTGCCACTCTTGTCGGCGCTGGAAAAGCTTGCAATAAAGTTGGTTAAGCTTAATTAACATATTAGTATATAGCTATAAGCGTGGGGCCCCTTATAATAAAGTTGGTTAAGCTTAATTAATATATTAGTAATATATAACTATCAGTATGGGGACCCTTATAATAAAGTTGGTTAAGCTTAATTAATATATTAGTAGTGTATAGCTATCAGTGTGGAGCCCCTTATAATAAAGTTGGTTAAGCTTAATTAATATATTAGTAATATATAACTATCAGTATGGGGGACCCTTATAATAAAGTTGGTTAAGCTTTATTAATATATTAGTAATATATCATTATTAGTCAGGAAAGGACTGAGACCAAAACTGGCTTATCACATTTATTCATTTAGGAAAAGTTAAAACAAAACATGCCTTCAGGCACTGGCATACATAAAACAGCATCTGCACAAGCAAAATAAAAAGTAGTTGAATGGGCTATATTACATGTATCCTTCCTATACCATCACTGTCAGCCCTACTAGCAAGGGAGACATGCAACATGGAATGTTCAGGTGCACAGAACGACAGTTTATTAATATTATGAGACTCACTAAACACTCACAGACGTAGACCATACGGAGGTAATGCATAAACATAATGCTAAACTAAATGTACATTAATTTCCTGGTAGACTGAATTGCACTTTCCATGCACACTAAGCTAAACTACACCGAATGCATGGAAAGTTGCTAGCGGTGTTTACAGATAGTCACGTTAGAGTGTGTATGAACTCGTGGTTATAATGAAAACATTAATAAACGTTCTCTAAGTTGCTAGAATTGCACCCAAATCCTAACAATACATGTAAAGTAATATAATACAGGTGGTATATCGAAGTTATAAACTTAAACAACATTTGTTACAAAATGAAAACAAAGTGGGGAGTGCTTTATACAGTCAACCTACCCAATGCAAAGCATAGCCTACCGCTTCTGATCGGCTATGACAACAATACAAGGACAAAACGCAGCAGAGCTGCAGTATACCGTTTCTCCAAAGGGGGCTCCAAAACACCAATCTCAATCAAGCTGCTTAATTACGGCGAAAATCACACACAAAAACTAAACTACATTTCTAACTGTTACACCCCCCTACCATGAATTTCACCAAATTCAAGCAGCAACCAAATAGTACTTCCCAAGGCAAAGAGTACACTACTTTCAAACACTAGACAGAGGGTCACCAATTACAGGACAGCTAGCCACAAAGGTATCCAATAAGGATGAAGTGGAAGAGGTGGCAAACTCTCACACAACCAACCACTGGCAGTAGGGTGCCTTATACACCCCACAAGACCATAAAGCCATAAACCATAAATTCCATAAATTCTCCACAAAGCTAATCAGAAAAAGCTAGATAAATTATAATATGTCATTAACTTTTATATTAGCATATAGTTTGTAAATAAACATTTAACATTTAGATGATGTAAGAAATATCTGTTAATTAGTGCCAAAAAGACATTTAGTTAACTATTAACAAATATTAATACAATATTAGTTAATTTGTTAAAATATTAACATACAGATTTTATGCAAACAACTAATATTTAATTAATGATGAAAAAATGAATAAATAACTTGGGCCAAATAGATATTTTAGTAACAATTAACAAATATTAACAAAGGGTTAGGTAATTACTAGTTTGCTATTTATTATGGCACCTTAATATGGAGTGTTACCGTAATTTCTTTATGAATGAATTATATATTACTTTACATATTTTACAAGTACCATGCACTGATCAGGTGATGAAATCATGTTGATAAGTTGATAGTTTGTGTCAGTTCTAGTTGACACAGTTGCACAGATTTTTTTCATGTTTCTCCCCCACCCACCCTTCCATTTCCAGGTGAGTTTGTCTTGGCTTCGTCTGATGCATTTCTCTCTAACCTCATGATTGCTCAGAAGACAGCCTCTCTGTGGGGATTTCTGTGGCTCGCTCAAGCAGACTCACATGACTCTTGACATTTCAACTTCCCCATTGATCCGCTACTCTGCTTTTTAATGACTGGCACAATTCTAATGGCACAGTACGCAGTTCTCAAATTATATATGTTGGGGGAGACGACATCGGTCACAGATCACATCACAATACTATCATGTCCCTTTGGTATATGGGCGTAATATATATCATGCTAATGAAGAGTATAAGTGCACAATCCTTTCTCTTTGTACTGTTTAGCCCTAGTGACTGACGTTTAAGAAGACAGCCTTCACTGGGATTCAAAAAATGTATGACCTGCACTGGCCTATGTAGAAAAAAAACATATATTTTCATATTTTGAAGATACTTTGTGCAACTTAGTACTCCTGTTTGCTTTTCCTCTCTAATTAATGTTTATTATTAGTTTGATAAGTAATAATGAACTGTTTTTAAGCCCCTGGTACTCTGCACCTAGTACCCAGGCTCTATTTAAAGAATTGTACATATTATAAACATATATAATCATCATAATAAGTTTTAACTAGCCATTTACAAAATATTAACCCTTAGATAAAGGGTCTCAAGTCAAATTTCTCATTAAGGACGTAATAATGGACTGATGTAATAATTGCCAATAAAATAAATAGATCCAATAGTGTTAAAACTTTTTTGCCAATAATGTAAAATGTTATTATGTTATTGGCTTGGTAAAAAATCCTAATAGTGTAATAACTGGAGCTGATAATGTCACTATACTAATATCACTGGATATTAAGTGTAACACTTCCATGGCACACTACCCTTACTAGCATCTTTCAAACACAAACACAACATACACACTCTCATTCTCCCTGGGAATTAGGGGGGGAAAAAATTAATTACATTTTTTATTTATTATTTTAAGTTTTATGTACAAGTTTTACTACACAGGGAATGGAGATTTAGATCAGGGGTCTCCATCCCTTTTTCCTCTGAGAGCTACTTCGACTAAATGAACATGGCCAAGAGCTACCAGTGTTCTATATTAGTATTCACATAGCTGATATCCATCCAAAACAGTTTGTGAGCTACAGTATCTGTTGGACCCATTTCCCTTATATTCAAGGGATTCAGGAAGCAGAGATGCAGAGTGTCGACCCTCAACCTGACCCATCTGTCCACTCTACCATAAAGGTCTGATTGGTGGAGAGCTGCACTGATGTTTGTCCTTCTTTACGCTTCTCTCATCCTCTCAAAGGAACTCTGGATCTCATTCATAATGACCATTGGATCCTTCGTTACCTGTCTGACCAAGGCCCTTCATCCCGGATTACTCAGTTTGGCTCAGACCTAGGAAGACTGTTGGTTGTTCCAAACTTTTCCATTTGAGAATGATGGAGGCTACTGTGCTCTTGGGCACTTCCAATGCTGCAGAAATGTTCTTGCATCCTTCTCCAGATCTGTGTCTTCACACAACCCTGTCTCGCAGGTCTATGGACAATTCTCTCGACCTCGTGGCTTGGTTTTCACTCTGACATACACCATCAACTGTGAGAGCTTAAATAAAGAGATGTGTGCCTTTCCTAATAATGTCCAGTGATTTCATTTAGGCACATGGACTCAAGTTGTAGAAGCATCTCAAAGACCATTGATAGAAGTAGGATGCACCAGAGCTCAATAACAAGTGTCATAACAAAGGCTCTGAATACTTACGTAAATTCAATATTTCAGTCTTTTATTTTTTATACATTTACAAAACACTCCAAACACCTGTTTTTTGTGGAGTATTAAAAAAAATTGAATCCATTTTAAGATGAGTCTGAAACATAACAAATTGTGGAAAAAGTGAAGCGCTGTCAATACTTTCCATATGCACTGTATATTTTAAGCAACTAACCACTTTTTGAATGACAGATTGCTTATACTTGTGGACAACTTTAAAGTCTACACATAATAGTAACTTGTTGAGCTTTGTTTATCTAATCCGAACAACAGTTTTTTATTTGGTATACTCAATTTAATGATAAATGCAAAAGCTGATTTTTTTTTGAAAGCTGATTCGGCTCAAAAGCTGTGGCAACACACAGTAAACCATACAGTAAGTCCTTTTCAGTAACTGACAAAGCCAGAGCCCAAACTTGTGAATACAAATAACTTACATATAGACCTGACACTGAGGAAACAGACACCGACATCGTGGCTTGCAATTACAGCATGTGACAGTGATTTTTGCTAGCAGTGGCAGTGTCTGCACTGTGGTCTGCAACGTGTTGCAACACAGCTTTCTGGCCATTAACGAGACGGCAAAGCAGTCATAGCAGTGGCTGAGAAACCTAATAACCCCACATAGAGGGCGTACAACGCCCACCCGCCCGCCCGCACAGCACACCTGACCTGACACCTATATAGCTATCAAACAAGCACATTCACTCTCACAAGCAAGTGAGAAAGAGGGCACCACTAGACTCTTGGGTTGTGTTATTGCTGTTGTTTGTTTATTTATTTATTTATGTTCTACTTTTGGTTTGTGTGGTGAGGCTTTGTTGCGCTGTCTGCATCCCTCACTGCTGCTGACAGCTCAGAATGTTCGGAGCACGCCGGGCGATCTGACTGCGGCGTCAGCACTAAAGTTCCCCCCAGAGCTCGTCTGAGATGTGAATCGGCCTTCCCAAAGTGCTTTGCAAACCACTTATGCAGAGCCAGTTTGTCTGACTGACGTTTTTTTTCATTTGTTGACCAGTGGCCATGTGACAAATCCTCATGTTGTGGTTTAGCGGTTTGCTGTCTAAAGGCAACATATTTATTAAAACAGGAATCAAGTGAATTTTAGATTAGATTAGATTCAACTTGTTTGTCATTGAAATGAAATGGAGTTAGCATCTAACCAGAAGTGCAAAAGAACATAATTATGTACAGAAAATGCAGTTATATAGATGTATATACTGTATATACAGTATCAGTATGCACACTTGGATGTAAAATACCGTATGTACTGTGTGCAGTATATTCAATTGTATGTGCAGTAAAAATAGAGAATCAGGGCAATGTGAAAGGTCTAGCCTGTGAAAAAAAAATGTGTCAGAACTTAAGAAAATTTGTAGCCATATGTCTGATCTTTCCCTTAATTTTTTGTAGTTCCTCAAACAAAGGAAATGAGTTTCCATGGAAATGGAAATGAAAAAAAATGCATCTGAACATTTCCAAGTTCTCTATTTTAATTATTTCATGTGAACAAACATCTAGGTGAAACAAATATGTTGTATGTCTACTCAAAACTACGGAGCCCGGGAGGTGTCATAGCAAGATATCTTTTGTATATTGAGAGAATGTGCACTCGTTTTGCTAAATCATGCTCTTACTTTACTAGATTGTGCGCTTATTTTAGTAAATTGTGCACTCGTTTTACTAAATAGTGCACTCGTTTTACTAAATCGTGCACTCGTTTTACTAAATAGTGTGCCCATTTTAGTAGTTAATCCATTGATTTTACTAAATCGTGCACTCGTTTTACTAAATAGTGTGCCCATTTTAGTAGTTAATCCATTGATTTTACTAAATTGTGCACTCGTTTTACTAAATAGTGTGCCCATTTTAGTAGTTAATCCATTGATTTTACTAAATTGTGCACTTGTTTTACTAAATTAAAACAAGACCACAATTTAGTAAAAATAAGTGCACAATTTAGTAGAACAAGTTCACGATTACTGAAACACACAATCTAGTAAAATGATCACACGATTTAGTAAAACACTAACAGAGCACTTGTTCCCTCAATGCACAAAATTCTGCTTTGACACCTCCGGGCTCCATTGTAAACAATGAGTTTATGACCTTTCAGCAAAGAAGAAATGAAATTCGAGGACAGCTTCTCAGTAAGAACTATTTTAAAAACATATGGCACAATTGGTATGTACTTCTGCAACAAAATGACGTACAGACAGTCAATGACTGACGAGTTCTTTGGAAAAGCAGTCTACGTTTCATAGTCTTACTCCCCTGAACTGAAAGGGGCATTGGTGTATTGGTATTATGCAATTGAAAAGAGAACTGGGGTGGTTGAGGGATGTCCCTGGGGAGCCTGGGGGTATGAGAGCGTGTAAGAGTCGAGGATGAAAATAAGTCTAAGAGGAACTAGAACAAGAGCGCAGATCAGGCAGCGGTGAGGGGGGAGGGGGCGTCAGAAAGGCGCAGGTGGAGTGGCAGGAAGGTGGGGTGGGAGCAGGAGCTGTGGGTGTCGTGGGGGCATCCTGGAGATCAACCAGAGAACAAACACCTGACCACACCCGCTCTCGCGGCCTCAACAGGGACAGACACATTTCCTCAAATCAGTATCAGTTCACTCACTTTGCGGCCTGAGAACCTTCGTCCACCTTCAGCCCCCCCAAACACACACACCCTCAGGTTAGAGGCTACTCCTGAGACAGCCCCCCCCCCCCCACACACACACCAGTACAGAGCTTCAAGCATTCACATCTGTGACAAATCCACATTTGCAGTTATTAGCAACCTCGATAACTAAGCCTGGCTTTAAGTAAAGACTGACAAGTGCTGCCTTTCAGAATTTGTTAAAAAGGCAAAGTACCTGAATTTATTTGTGATAGGGTCATCTTATTTTGTTATTGTCGTGCATGGTTAATAATAATAGAACTTTGCGACTTTTGTAAAAGACAAAGAAAGAGTCAGGTCAGATTATTTGGTTGTCCAGTTGATACAACTGAGAAATTGAACAGACTAGAGAAATTGAACAGGCTTCCTCGAAAGTATGAGCAGGTGGTTTTATTGTACACTTCTTCAAGAAGTGTACAATAAAACTTTGCTTGACCAAAAAAAAATAGCAGTTGATGAGATAAACAAAATTGCACAACAAATCAGATATTTAATAGTATGTAATTTTACAGACAAACCATACAATAGCATTTGGATATGAAATAGCCTAATATATGTTGATACCATAAAATAGTGTAAATCAAACCATTTCCAAATTTGGGAACATGAATACATATGCATGATGGGGGATGAGTGAAACACCACCTTTTGTACCACACCAGTGCTTGGTCATGCCGCCTGGTGTGGTTAGTTCTAGAATAATAAATGATATTTAAATTCAACTTTATTGTCATTGTGCAGAGTACAGGTACAAAGACAGTGAAATGTAGTTTGCGTCTAACCAGAAGTGCAAAAAAGCAGAAAAGTGCAATGTGATACACAAAATAAAGCTGTAATGTCCGCAAAATGTTTGCCATGGACACTTTAACAGGCAATTTGTCGGGGAAGAGGGGGCTGTTGGGCAAAAGTTTGCACAATGTCCGCTTCCTATCAAGGTTGCCATGGTCGTGGACACCTCAACAAGCACAGGCAAGGAGGCATCGGGCGGGGGCGGGGCGGGGCGGGACAAGATTTATCCTCATTATAAATAAAAATCATGAATGACAAGATTCATTACGATGCAATGAGAATCATTTTATGATTGAATGTGAATATTTGCACCACTAATTGGTACTGGGGCAGTTTTGACCAAAGGTTCTAGAGCACATCAACCTCCACTCTGCTCTTTGGTTTTGACCCAAAGACAAGGTATTCTACAGAAACGTGTCCTTTGTGCTTACTAGCTCACCACAGCGGAGAGAAACTACGACCTGGAGGACAGAGAGCTCTTGGCTGTGAAATTAGCACTGGATGGCATTTAGCTCCAGTATATACCAAGCAAAGTGTCAACAAGGAAACATCTTGGCTTTACCTCAATGTTACTGTACTCTCTTTTTATATTTCCTTTAGGCCTTTGGTTCCAGGTTCACTGTCAGATGTGGCTCCCCAGAATGCCCCTCCATCTCCCATGGACGTTGACAGTAGAGGAGAAGTGATCATTATTAATGATCACTTCAGCTTAAAGTCTGACAGATTGAGGGGACTTAGCCAAAATTGTGAACGTTTACAACTCTCATGTCCCTCCCCCACTACCACCGAGCACCCTCTCATCCAGTTTGTGCTCGTCAATGCGCACCAGACTGCACCAGACTGTGATTCAGTCAGATCTCACACAGCCCTGCACTGATTGGACCAGAAGAACCGGGAGCTGTGGATTTTTGCAAAACAAATAACAGGCTCTAGGTGGAGGTAGAAGTGTGTTTTTTTTTTTTAAAACCGGCTTTATGTTGTTCTGTCGGAGCATAGTGCCAACTGCAGCTTTAAGGGGTTACTGGGTGTTGAGAGATTGGTTCCGGGGGATGTCACCAGAGCTAATTAAGGGGACACTTGCTAGAGTAGAGACGTGAGATGGAAGTGTTCTATCTTGCCCTGCCAGTGTGGACTGGTCACAGCCCTGAACTGACCCATACACTAAACAACAACAAACGATCACACGCACAGCACACAGCTAGCCTGAGTCACTGGCTGACGAGTAATTTTTTCCCATTTCCACAGAATGATGCTATAAGCCACAGAGAGCACACTCCGTACTTCTCTGGTGCTCCAGTGAAATGTTTGAAAGAAAAAAAAAAACTTCTGCAGCTTAAAATTCTGCTATAGGCTATACACGACCTAACAGCAAATGTGACTCTTGAGACGTGAGTCCATGGCTGAAGCCTGAACCATGCGCGGTTGGCCAGCTGCAGGGAGAAGTATGCCACTGGAGAGAGGAGGACATACAGAGATGGACTGTGTGGGTGAAGCGAAGGCAAGCAGCACAGGGTTGCACAAGTCTGGAGAAAGTCAGAGTGGCTCTGGCCAGTGGCAGCAGGCCATTTAGATCCCTGACGCCTCCTGCTAGAGTAAGACAGGAAAAATCTGTAAGGAGGAAGACCCCTCACATCGCACACGCAACTTCCCTAAAATGTGGAGAAAAAGAGGAAGGACAGTCGTGACAGCTTGAGCGGCAAACTTGGAACATTGTCTAAGACATCTGCAAAACACATTGAAAAAAAAAAAAAAAAAAAAAAAAATTGACCTTAACGACCGCCTCGGCTCTGCTTTGTGACTGAAAAGAGCCTCTTTAGCTTCGCCCTTTGTACCACCGGGGATATCAACTAAGTCTAGACACGCATATACGCTGGTCATAGTTGTCCAATTACATCCTAGTGTCATTGAAAACTTTTGTGACAACGAGAGATAAGAAAGGATGATGAAGAGAGCTTTTGTGCTGGAGACTATCATGGATGCCACAAAAGGATAATACAGTAATTTCATGTGCATTAGCCACATTGTGAAACAGCTGGACAGTGTTTTATGCAAACAAAAACAAAAAGAGAACCATGTATTAACCACACCTGTGTATTATCCACAGTGCAATATAGCCCAATGAATCAGAGCAGATTGTGCTTTAATCATAAGAAGAAATGCTTGAGAAAAGAAATGCATTTGCATGTATTGCCCGCCCCTGTATATTAACCTCATACAGTAGCTGAAGACATTTTGCTAAATCAATGTACAAACCTTGGTTAATAGTCTGAAAATTATGAGAAAGTAAATGCCAAAAAATTAATCTATACACAAATCACAGCAGAACCAAATTGGTCAGTCAATTCAATAATTCTTTCTTTTAACAGTATGTAAACTGAGTGGTCATTTGACAAACAGAAATATGCTATCCAGCCAATCACCCAACAAATATAATCAAGTGAGTCAATTTCATGAAAAACTCTCTGCCTAAGACTTTCTCAACCACTTGACACACATGGCTTAGTTTTTAAAAATAGAACAAACACAACTTCACAACAAAGAAAAAAAAAGACCGGTTTTAAACGTCTGGGCCAGCCCCAAATGTCTACTTTTGTATTCTCATGAAACAAAACCTAAGAGTCTTTTACATAGACATGTGACTTTGGGGGATTGGAGTGCGGGGGTGTATTAGGACCCTAGAGAGGGAGAGCCACTCATGCATTGGAGATGACCCCAGCATAAGACCAGCGGGGGATTTTTTCCAGCCCAGGGGCTACCGAACAGAGGTGGCTCACAGTCAGGTGATGGGCTTGCAGGTGTGCATGCGGAAACAAGACTCCGCTCAAAGAGGATGTTTCGATTGAAATGATGGAAGATTCCATCCTTTGTTCTCTGACTATATGCAGAGAGACATGGGAAGGGGAAACCACACTGATTTAGAACACTACGCTCCTCAAAAGACCTCACAGACAAATACATTAAAAAGCAATAGTAACAATTGTAGCATAATACAATAACATATACATTATAATATATTACCACATATTACAGTATATTATATTATAGCATAGTATAGTATAGTATAGTATAGTATAGTATAGTATAGAATAACATGGTATAGTGTATTATAGATTGATATAGATTAGCATATTGATGCAGCATCAAGGCTTCAACATGTCATAACCAGAGACGATTCATCAAGCAGCACTCTCTTCTAAATAATCTTTGTCATAACAAAATCTCATTTTGTTGTGGAGGAACAAAGGTTTCGGGAGGTGAAACCACTGTACTTCCGACAGCAGCGTGGAGTGCGCAGGAGCCCTGGTGTTCTGATTACACAACCCCATTACAAGGGAGCGACCGCGGTGGCCACAGGTGTTCAGGCTGGATATTAAAAGATAAGGCTAAAAGAACCGTGCTGCAGCTGAGCGGGCCTCAGTGGTCAGACCTCAGCCAGCCTGTTCCAGTGGTCCCTCTCGGCCCGCTCGACCACACACTCTCCTGCTTCTCCTTTGTTGCCAGAGCCCCCAGGTCGAGAGGGCAGACGTGCACACACAGTCTCACTCTTTTTCTCTCTCTCTCACACACACACGCATGCACATACAGTATAAACTCACGCACACACACACACATAGAGAGAGACGCATGCACGCACGCAGGCATGCACGCACACACACACACACACACACACACACACACACACACACACACACACACACACACACACACACACACACACACACAGACACAGACACAGACACAGAGAGAGAGACACGCGCACACACACACACACACACACACACACACACAGGCGCACGCACGCACACACAGGTACATGTATATGTACATAATGGCACACACACACACACACACACTCAAACACACAGACACACAGAGAGAGACACGCGCACACACACACACACACAGGTACATGTACATGTACATAATGGCACACACACACCCACAGACACACAGACACACACACACACACACACACACACACAGAGAGAGGGAGAGAGAGAGACACGCACACACACACACATGCACGCACACACAGGTACATGTACATAAAGGCACACATACACACAGACACACGCACACACACACACACAGAGACACACACACACACACACACACACACACACACACACACACACACACACACACACAGGCACGCATGCAAGCACATGTACATAAAGGCACACACCCACAGACACACACACACACACAAATATACCAGACTCCATCTTCTGTTTACAATACAGACATCTCTCACATATTGCTGATGTGATGTATGTACAAATTAATTCTGTAGGTTGTTTCAAAATCTGTATGTATTTGAGAGTTTAAAAATGGCATTTAGGTGAATTCTTGCAGCAGGTCGGAGGTCTATTTCAGGAGAGCTTATTTGCATACCATGAAAAAGACACACAGACACAAAATCACACACTGATCAATGAAGCAAAGCACCATGTCAGTTTACTATGATTCTAAAACACTTTCAAAGAACACATGCGTTTCCGGGGCTTACTACATAGACATACAAGTACAACATAATACAAGGGGTTTTATTTTATATTAATACACAGAAGATAGTGATTTAATAAAGTTTAATATATAGGTATGTTGGTTCCACTAAATAATCTGTTACAGATGCTGAAATCATCTGTAAATATTTTTTTTCTGCAGGTTTCAAATATTTCATTAAAGGAAGACTAGAACTACAACCTTTGCTTGTGTCTGTTATATGGTTTTGAAAAGTGTTATATACTCATGCATGTAACCTGCAATATGGTTATTAGCAAGTACATTCCTAAATAAGTCACTATATCATTGCTCTGCTTGCAACTTGACTCTTCAGACTTACTATCTGTTAAATGGACTAATAGAACACGGCTGAAGGTTTTGTGCTACAACAGCGCCCCCTTCTGGAACTCTTTATGCTTTGGAAGTCCCCAGTTTTTGGCTCTTATTTAGTTTCTTAGTTCTTAGTTTAGATAATTATATTTCTGTGTTCTGACCGTTTTTTGGTGAAACAAAATGATAAATTATAAAGAAAAGTCCTTACCTAATGACAGCGGACTATTAGACTGTATATTCTACAGCATTTGTTCCACATACTTCCAAACCAGACAAATAATGACCAAACCATTGCTAACAATGGACATAAAATAAACTACTGTCATCAGTTCTGGTGACCGGTGTGCTGGTGGTCCAAATGGAATTACTTCTGACGCACGCAAACAAGTCCGTTCCATCACTTAATTTTCCATAGAAGTCTAAATGATTCCTCCAGGACAAACAGATGATATCAGTTAGTTAGGCTTACATGCTATCTATTTTCCCAAACTGTTCATTGCTTTTGCTCTGCAACATTAAGTAATACTCCACACAGCATTTCACACAGTGGCAGATGGTAGTGGAGCTTCACACTGATGACATCCTCGCATGCATGTTTAATACAGCCACAAGCCTCGGCACGAATTACAGCCTGCCATAGTCTAGTTTACATCAGTCACATACTGGATATTATTGGGTCTACAAACTTTGTACAACTTAAGATATTGTGTTTAATTTATTTTGGAAGTCCCGCGCGAATTACAGCCTGTCAGTCTCGTTTACATCAGTCACAAATTGGATATTATTAGGTCTACAAACTTTGTACAACTTAAGATAATGTGTTTCATTTATTTTGGAAGTCCCACACTTGGTCATGTTCAGTCTAACAGCTTTGTTATTAATGCTATACTGTACCACATTACACATTTCTGTCAGAATGGCAAATTAATATCTGACATTTAGCTGTCAATGCTGACAATAACACTGTTCCAATGTAAATGACTGAAACAGTCTTCGGCGTGAATAATGTAAACTACACATAGCTGGAGGCGGGAGACGAGCTTGAGACCAGCGTGAGACCAGCTACAGGCAGTAACAGAAAAAAAGAGAAGTAGCACTTGAAAATGACAGCGCATTCCCCATTGTACAGTCCCGTCACTACTGCCTGTTATTCCACCAATTAGAGTAATCTGGCAGGAAACATAAACAGGAACAATTAGAGAGAGATAAAGGTCAGAGTGAGCTGGGCCACTTGGCAGAGGGAGGAGAAAGTGGGACATGTGCCAATGCAATAGCCCACGAGGACTGGAAACCCAAACTTTCACTAAGCCACGCTATTTGAGCCACGCCACATTGCAGACACAACACACACACACACACACAAAAAAACACACAGGCACACAGAGAGAGACACGCGCTCACACACAAAACTCACACACACACACACACGCACGCACGCACGCACACACATGTACATGTACATAATGGCACACACACACCCACAGACACACACACACACAAACAGAGAGAGGGAGAGAGAGAGAGACACGCACACACACACACACACACACAAGCGCGCACACACACAGGTACATGTACATAAAGACAAAACAAGGGGGGCCGCTAGACATTTTGGGCCCTATGAAAGAATATCACTTTGGGTATCCAAACCTAGACGCCTACATGTTACGCAGTTGTTCATATTTATTGAGGGGCCTCCTTTTTCGCCCCCCCCATCGGGCCCTGGGATGTCCGTCCCATTTCCCACCATCAGCTCATGCGGCCGAGCTGGGATGATAAAATGCTCCTTTTGCTTGACCAGATTCGTACGGCCATGGGCCATGGGCAAAGTCACTAATGATTAGTATACCACTTCGGTCACTTAATTTTTACCTCATACAAGTGTTTTTGCATAAAAGCATAAGCCGGGGATTCTAAAACAAGTTGCCAAAAGGCAGACATGTCAAGTAACCTTACTTAAGTAGAAATTTTGGGTATCTATACTTTACTGGAGTAATTATTTTTGAGCCGACTTTTTACTTCTACTTACTTTTACTTACATTTTCACGCAAGTATCTGTACTTTCTACTCCTAACATTTAAAAATAACCTTGTTACTCCTGTTTCATTTTGGCTTGTTTTCATTCCGGCTGGTCATCGTTCAAAAAAAAAAGAAAAAAAAAACCTATCCAGATAAATGGCACCATATGGACTAGTGTTAATTTTGGCACCTATTTTTAATTTAGTCTTAGTCTTAGTCTTGTGACGAAATGTCCTTTTTAGTCTTTGTCATATTTAGTCATTCAAATATCATTTTTGTTAGTCAAGTTTTAGTCAACTAAAAGTCTCGTCATTTTAGTCTAGTTTTAGTCAAAAGAAAACTAAAGGTATCTTAGTCTTAGTCAGTTTGTCAACACATTTTAGTCTTTTTTTATAACAAATTATTTCTGATTACCATTTGAGTTAAATAGTGTTTCACACATCTCAATTTTCCAACAATATTGTGTGTCCACAGGGCTACTCGTCTGTTATAATTACTCATTCTGATTTTTTGTCAGTCAGTATGTTTACATGCACAGGTAAGTCGAGCTACAGTTATAGCTCGGCTGGGATTTGACCATAGACAGTAAAAGATTTGACTGGACCACTGTCATATTAAGACCAGTGTTTCTCAAAGTGTGGTCGGGGATCACTGGTGGTCTGCAAGCTATCCCAAGTGGTCCGCGAGCAGACGTGGTAAAATATAATATAGATGAGTTGTTTGCAATATAACTTGTATGTAAATCCAAACAGTTCTGCAACACTGTCTATGTAAGATATGCCAGTTTAAATCATACAATATGAATCCTCTGACACAATAAGCAAAGTGCAAAGACAATAAGCAAGGTGGTTCAGTGAGTAGGCCTATTGTGTAGACTAATTATAGGCTACTGTTGAAGTAGGTCTAATTTTTTTTTTTTTTTTTTTTTTTAGCTAGGGTTAGTTAAGTGGTCCTGAAAATGAAAAAGTTTGAGAAACACTGTCGTAGGCCAAACTATTAATGTTTTACTCCGCCTCGCTAGATGGCAATATGCGCCCAAACACAACACATTCCCCAAACAGACTCTCCATCTTAGCCATAGCTAACTTGCTAGCGAACTTTCCATATTAGCTTACTTGCTAGCAAACTTTGAATCATCAGTCTAACTAGATAAATAGTTGACATTACATGCTGAACATTTTCGTATGGACATTCTGGGGGATGTTAATTTGTATGAGAGAAGCTTCAACTTCTGGGTATGTAGCATTGTGGCATAAAGCTTAGGTAGTTAGCTTGCTAACTCTGGCAGAAATCTCCAGTGTTCTTGTTCCATGTAGTTTCGTGTTGCAGCCACAGGGTTGCAGCAGCAGCACGTAGACTAGCCTACAGGAAAGCTGTTGCGTATGAACTCATTCGGAATATTTTGAAAATATAACAGCTAGATATTCTGTCTTCTCATTTTGTAGACAAACATGAAGGGAGATTTTATCTTAGTTTTTATTTCATGCAAAACATTTTAGTCTTGTCTTTTTTCGTCAACAATAATGCATCTTAAGATAGTCTTAGTCAGTGTTTCAGGACATTACTGCCGTCTCGTCATCGTCTCGTCTTAGTCATGAAAAAAAAGGTTGTTGACGAACATATTTCCTCTCGTCTCGTCTGACGAAATTAACACTAATATGGACAGAGTGTATTTGATTATGATTGGATGAGAAGTATAAACATATACCATTCTGACACCCTATTGGTTTGTACGCGATCTATCGCACCTGCACATGACACAAAAAATGTCACACTCCAGCAAGGACATAGCAGACTTATATAGCCAAGAACAAAGATGTCCGTGGCAGAGACTCAAGAGAACTTGAGCGAAATGTCCCAACCAAGCACCAGCGAGGAGGTTGGTATCCAGGAAGACCAACCAACCCTTGAACATCCCTGGCCGTACCTGTACCATTTTCAATGGGCATATGCGGCTGAAACAGGTAGCCTAGTGCAACCCAACATTTTCAACATTAACATTTTAATATAACATTATAGTCTTATTATGGCCTTTAGAAAAATGTATTTTGGGGAGGTGGGGTAGTGCACTATAGGTCTACTATAAGGCCACTATAAGCTGTCCTTAACGGCATTTCCCCACTTACACTACTTTTACTTTTATACTTAAAGTAGTTTTGAAACCAGTACTTTTACATTTTTACTTGAATAAAAAGCTTGAGCTGATACTTCGACTTCTACAGAAGTCTTTTTAAACCCTAGCATCTATACTTCTACCTGGGTAATGAATGTGAGTACTTTTGACACCTCTGCCAAAAGGTGAATGTTTATCCTAACTGAGGGAAAAGGTGGAAGAAAGAGATGAATAGAATATAAAATGCTCTGATGAAAACATTTTGTGACAACGCGTAAGCCCACTTAACTTAAAGGCTTTTTAAAGGCAGTGTGCTTTTGGAATGTTTTGGTTAGACGTAGCCTACACTCCTTAATGAAGCTTTACAACTTCAAACCAACTCTTTTAAGAAAAGAATAAAAGAGATGTAGATGTTCTAGAGATGTTCTAGAGAGGTAGATGTTCTGTGGATGTAGATGTTCTAGAGATGTAGATGTTCTAGAGGGCATAATCTGCTACTATTACTCATCTGGTTTCACAGGACAAACTCTTTGGTCCATTCGAACAGACGGTGATATAACACTGTTATAACAAACTTTTTTTCTTGCGCTGGGACTATTGATGGGTCTCTATCAACACTGAAATAAACACAGTCTCGCACTCAGTTGTATTTGTGCATGCACCCACGCAACTAGTACTGTATGAGAGGGGAAAAAAGAAAAAAAAGACAAGGAGAGAACTGCACCGGCGCGGCAGCCACCACTGATTGCTCCATGTCCTCTACTCTACTGTGGGCTTGTTTATGCACACTGTTTAAAGTAGGCTTCCCTCTGGCCCGCTTACTCGGGACACCACGATACGGTGAAGCACGATCACACGCTCACACACACACACACACACACACACACACACACACACCGGGCCATTTGCCACTACTCTCCTCCGAGACAGACAGAGAGAGAGAGAGAGAGAGAGAGAGAGAGAGAGAGAGAGAGAGAGAGAGAGAGAGAGAGAGAGAGAGAGAGAGAGAGAGAGAGAGAGAGAGAGAGAGAGAGAAAGAAAGAGAGAGAGAGAGAGAGAGAGAGAGAAAGAGAGAGAAAGAGAGAGAGAAAGAGAGAGAGAGAGCTCTAACCATGCTCCCTCATTTGTCTCCCGCCACCCAATTACTCAAGGCTCCTAATTGAGGAGTTGGCAGAGCGCTCCCTCTGTCCGTTCTCTCCGCAGGAATGCGTCCCCCGGCCCTTCTCACCGCCATCCATCACGCTCCAGCACGGCTCCATTAGACAGCGGACCTGACCTATGATGTCAGCGTCTAATGGAGAATATGTAAATCACACTATATAAATGTACTCTGGAGCTAATACGGTGAATCCTCTTCTCCAAGCCACCCCGCCACCACCACCCACCCCCCGCTGCCCCCACTCTCGTCCTCCGGCAGGGCAGCCCAGGGTGGTGGAGGGCAGGTTTGTGTTGATGCTGGGCAGGTCATGTCTGGTTCATCCCAAGGAGAGATGTAGAGGTGTTGCAGACAGGGATGTAAAACGTATTAAAGGCCCGTAGAAAGCGACCTGTTCAGACTTGTTAACATGCCAGAAGGCTAATAAAATGTGTCAGGTGACAGAAATAAATGGTTGTACATGTAACCGAAATCTCGCTCTGCAATATACGACATATGATTTCAACTCTATTGCATGAATTATCACCTATACTTTGAAAAAATGTTTTAAAGTACTTTTCTTACTTAAAATGGGTCAAATAAAGGACATTTTTTTTTAAAGTAAAAAAAAAACATTTTTTAAAAGGGGTAGTTGGTAATTTGTTGCCATATGGCAACAATGCGCAATCATGGAAAATGCTGTCAAATCCAATTTTTCTTTAAAAACTTATTTTTATTTAATTACAAATCTTTTAGAAATTAACTAAATTAAGCTTGCATTAGTTATGCTCTAATACATCTAGTTATAAACCTAACATAATACAAATTCAACTGTATTTTGGGCAATAAAGTGATAATGTCATGGTAATATTGTCATAGTGTAGTCCGCCTTGGGAAATAAATAGCCTTCCTGTAGGGACATAAAGTAATTGTTTTGATCAAAACCAATGTTTATATTAAATAATATAATTTAGATGACTTTATTTCATTTAGATGACT